>NC_134110.1:91776515-92079545 GCF_040939455.1 Microcebus murinus | reverse complement strand
CATTACCTCATTTGATTCTTTAGCAGTCTAGTAAGGTAGATATTATCTTCCCATTTTACAGATTAGAAAACAGAGTCTCAAAGTTCAAGGCTTACTCAAAAATCAAGCAACAAATAAGTGGTAGATCTGGGAACTTAAACTCATAAGAAACAAACAGATTCCTCCTGGAGGAATCACTTGGGTAGCTGTAAGACCAAGCACAATTTGCGGGGATTAACCATGGAAAAACAGAGACAGCAGTAAAGAGGATAATGGATGGAAATACAAGAGGTTTTCTGAACTGCAGAGAGAGAGATGTTGACAGGATTATTGCCACAGATGTCCTCCAAGTTCTTAGCCAACCAGGAAAGCTTAACTGTTAAGTGTAAAAGAAGTAAGGACAAGACTGAGGACATAAGAAGTAGGGAAATGGATTGGAACTGCTGCATCCAAATGTGTTGTAAGGTCACAGAGAACAGAGAAGGTCTAGTTGCGGACAGATTGCACATATTTCTATGGGACCCAATTAGTATGCTTTTGTGACCTTCTACAACAAGCAGGACAAGAGCTAGGGATTCAGATAGGCCAATGTTAAGATTGGCACACCAAATCCACTGCTAGATCAAGAAGATGCAAGATTATTGCACTCTCAAAATGTCAAAGTTTAATTACTGATGATGAGGCCCAGCATAAATAGGAATTCTGAAGAATTCAAAAGTAAATAGCACTGGTGAGAAGGGAGTTTGAAAAATAAAAATTGAATTCCAGATTTTTTTGGCATGCAGGAATGTTAAAGGCACAGCTTATAAAGATTGATGAGAAAAGGAAACACTGAAAATAACTGAAACACTGAAAACAGTAAAAATAACACTATTGATAATAATAATTATTATTACTCTAACTGCTCTTGAAATATAGTAGGTAAACCATTCTAGGTGACGATGAGATCCTACAGGAAGAATCATACTGGCAAAGCAAAGGTAAAGAAAATTAGGAAGTTAAGAAAAAAAAATCAAGTCAAAATTTTTAAGGATGTTTATAGGAGTTAAAATAGAAAGGCAAACTATAAGCCAAGTACTGAAATTGTCAAGATCGATGAAAGTGTGTCATTAAAATGGGTCAATGAATAACACTGAGGATAGAAAGAAGATAGTAAAATGGATTTTTAAAAGTGTTCAAAATATAGAAAAAGGTGATTTATATAAAAATCATATGACAAAGCAAGTCTCACAGCAGCACCTTTTTCTATTCTAGTAAGTAAGCAAGTAAGAAGAAAACAGTATCTTTTAGACAAGGGGCATTATGGTATCAGGTGGAAACCAGAGCCTGATTAAGGCATTTCATGACTTTCCAGATCCACAATGTAAGTGAAGCACAACACAACAGAGACAGCTTCTACTGCCTTTTTTGTATCATCTGACTCCCTCATTCACTCTAAATATTCATTGAACACATATGCCAGAAATACATGGGAAGAAACTAAGAACACTGTATACGGTTCTCTAGCCCTCAGTATACCAAAGTCTTCCTTAGAAATGTGTAAAAGTCTAGATAATCTTTATAGCATCAAATTTAAAGGTAAATTAATAAAGCTTTCATATATAAATTAGGAAACTAAGATACAACCAATTAGTGTCAGAGCCACAGCTGGAAGTCAGGTTTCTGGGTTACTAGCCCAGAGGTTTTAGACTAAATTATGCCATATCACTCTGGCCCCACACCAAGCTTAGAGGATATGCTAAGAAAAGAACTGTTGTTTTACCAATTCTAAGATACCTTCTTTAAAAATCATTGCTTTACAATCTCCTCCATGCTCAGCTATTCCCCATAAGCCATTTGACTTGGAAAAGCAGAGTGAACTGATTTGAGATTTACCTATTATCCCTTTCAATTCTTTTCCTATAATGAGAAATTACCACTCAATGAGTGGTAAAAATAGAAAGTAGGGAGAACAAGTTAAGAATCTGACAAATTTCTGGGCATTCTTTTTATTCCTCCATAGTACCTAATGGAGTGATATTTGCAGAGGAGGAAATCGATAAGAATTAATTTTTAAAAAATTGTAAGTGTCCTTTCAGCAATAGAGTAATCTGTAAGTTAAAAAAAATTAAATGCTTAAAACCTAGTTCATGAAGAATTATCGTACTAGATTTTCAACTTTTACATTAAAGAATTGTTTTATAACTTTTAGATTTCATAAATATTTAAGGCCCATATGGTGCATATGCATTATGTGTTTCTGAATCACTACTATTGGAATTAATATATCAGCATAGCACATGTTGACATTTCTATAGTTTCGAGTACATAACATGCCTGACTTTTTTCACCAAAGGGCAGCTGTTAAAAAGCAATGGTAAACCACTTAGATATGTTCTGCATTGTATCCTAGATCACAGAAAATAATTTGCATACTAAAAACTGATTTCTGATGGGACTGTTCCATTTAATTCTCTTTATAAATATAGGACCCAGAATATCTTCACATACAATATGATCTTTTATTGATAAGAGGTGGATCTGGCTACAGTTATATTTCTACAAAAGCCATCTGCTAAATGCTGGGACAGCAGTCTTTCTACAGGGACCTGAACAGAAAGTGACAAAAGAAGTCCAAAGGCCGGAAGGAGTCACAGCCTCTTCCCAGTATCCCGGAGTTGCCCTGCGTCCACCTCCTATACCTCCATCCCCTATACAGACATACACATTCGCACACACCACGTTTGACCCTCTCATCTACCAGAGACATCCAGAATTCTCTCTGACAATCCCTGCAAAAGTTAGAGCTCCAATAGTTTCCTCCATGCTTTATCTATAGACATAGATACTCACACCAAAATATACTTCTACCACAAAAAAAAACAATCATTACAAACTTTAGTGTCACAGGAGCTGGGCAAATGCTTACACTGGACCATTTTAATGATAATTGAAAGAGAAGGATATGGTTGAGTGTCAGTCTGAGCACCTCTTCCTGATTGAGCAGATTACAGTGTTATACCTAGAACCTTTTTATGAAGGAACAAGGGTACAGAATCTTTGTTGTTGTTCTTGGTAGTTAATTTTATTATTCTCTGCTGAGAGAAAAGCTCATCCTTCAAGGTCTCTCAAATAAAGTTTTCCTTAAACCCACCAGAAAGCATTGATTCTTCTATAACTGTGCTAATTATATATAGCACTGTACTAAAATACTGATACTAAAATACTTATGACTTAATATATAGTCTTGATGTGTTTCTATGCAAAGTTAATCATGGTTGCTTTTCTACTTCCAAAGTGCCTTCCAAAGTGCCTTCTATGCATATGTGTATAATTCACTATGCTGTCCATAATTTATCTGCTTACACATCTGTCTCTCTCCCTCCTCCATCTCCCTTCTCAATGTGATCTTCTTGAGAACAAGGCAGTAATCATAGCCAATTTACCTTGGAGTCTGTCATTTGGTCAGTAAACCTTTCTGGAGACTAAATGCTGTCTCTGTCAACAGGTTGGAAACCCTGTCAGTGTGGCCCCAGCCTTTGTCTAGCACGTGACATCTGCTAACCAGTCCTAGATCAAACGTCAGTATTTATTGCCATGGCTCCTTCTTGATAAGCCATTTGAAGAAAAGTATCTTATGGGGCAGAATCTAGAACCACTTTGTAATTATCACCCTTCAATCTCCTTCTTAAGAATCTTGATTGGCATATGTTCTCTGACTTGGGCCACACTCTCCCATCAAAGTACCCTGTGTATTTTGCTGTCTCTCTGTCTTGTTTCCTTCTTCCCTTGAATGCTCTACAAGAGTCTGTTTCCAAGCTTGCTTTTAGGATCTGCCCTCTAAAATATGCTCCTTTTTGTTTCCTGTTTTCTTAACCATGGGATGCAGGGGATCTGTGGTACACCCTCACTTCTCTTCTTTCAACTTCTGTTTTATTATTCTTACAAATTTTTTTAGCTCTAAAAGCCAATGAGCATTTCACAATTTTATACCATCTTATGGTTTCTCACCAGAGCGCCTGCCCTTATGTCCAAGAGAACTTTCTATCCTCACAGTAGCCTCACCTATGCCTTTATAACGTAAATTAGCATGTTAGAGGGAAAAAAAATCTCTGCTTTCTACATTCATATTTTGACTATTCTTCCTAGGTCCTTCTCATGGTAGAGGAACAGACTTTAGAGTCAAAGAAACCCAAGTGGAACACCAGCATTGTAATCTTGATTATTTACCATTTCTGCATCATAATTTACTCCTCACTAAAGTAAAAACTACTGAGTTGTTTTAAAAGTTCAATAGGATTACATTATACATGGTAGATGCTCAATAAATGGTAGATATTTTTGGTCAAGAAAAAGAAATCAAACCTCTAGTTCTTGGATAGGACACTCAATATCCATCCATAGGAAATCTAGCTGAAAACACAATGAAAATCATTTAAAATATTTTTTACCATATTGGTCTCTAAATCCAACACCTTATATATTATTAGATAAAATCTGATCTGCTTTCTTACTCATTTTTATGAAAACCATCTGCATATGAAGAAATAAGTAGGACTATTTTATAGAAGACCAGGAAGTTCAGAATGAGCTATTTTCTGGATATATATTTCCCATCCCTGCACATTGCTGTGTCTCTGTAAATAGTGGTGTTGCCATAACATTTGCTTAGAGCAAAGATTTAACTGCTCCAAAAAGATGGTAGAGCCAAATGAAAGCTATTTCATTAATTCAGGAAATAGATTGCTTTTAAGCCAAATCTCCACCATCCTGATGAGAAACTAAGCTTGAAAAGATAGTTACAAATCTATTGCAAGCTCACAGTGCTTGCTGCCCAGCTATGAACGCAGAGAAAACACTACTGATTTTCTAAATCAATAAAATGAATAGTGTGAGTCAATAAAATTAGAATGATGACAGAGTTCACATTCTGGTTCTCTAACTTTTTGTTTGATTCTACCATGTTCAAGCACTCAGACTCAATAGTTCCCATGAGGAGCACTAAGGGAAGGTGACTGAAGAGATTTCCCTACTGAAAGAAAGGCTTTGGTAATCTTGAGTCTCACTAGGTGTACTCCAAGAGAAAGGATTTCCACAACATTACCTAGTGCACCTGTTCAAAAGTGTTTTGTATTTCACACCTACTGCCTGCCTACCTCTCATAATATATTTGTTGTGGAATGTAAACCCTGGACAGATACTTTCAAAATTCCTCCCCCAGCAAGAGCTTCTGATCCATTCATTTATCCATTCACTCATTAATATTCATTAAGAGCTTTCTGTGGGCCAGATACTAAGCTAAAGTCATGGATACAATAAAAAGTAAGAGAAACCTTGTCCCTGCTCTCCAATAAAGGCAAAAATATCACCTTACACTATAGTGCTAGGATTCAGTGAGAAGAGGAGGCTCACAGATGAGATATCTGAGAAAGCCCCCGTAATGTTTCCACTAAGACCTGAAAAATGAACAGAAGGTAACCAAGCGAAGAAAGAGTTAAGAGATGAGGGTGGGCTGGGCGCAGTGGCTCACGCCTGTAATCCTAGCACTCTGGGAGGCTGAGGTGGGTGGATTGCTCAAAGTCAGGAGTTCAAAACCAGCCTGAGTAAGAGCGAGACCCCGTATCTACTATAAATAGAAAGAAATTAATTGTCCAACTAATATATGTATAGAAAAAATTAGCCGGGCATGGTGGTGCATGCCTGTAGTCCCAGCTACTCAGGAGGCTGAGGCAGTAGGATTGCTTGAGCCTAGAAGTTTGAGGTTGCTGTGAGCTAGGCTGACACCACGGCACTCACTCTAGCCTAGGCAACAAAGTGAGACTCTGTCTCAAAAAAAAAAAAAAAAAAAAAAAAAGATATGAGGATGGAGGTAAGCAGAAAACAGAATTTTTAAAATTATAATAGCTGGAGGATTAGGAGGGGGCATGTGGTAAGAATATTGTTCTACTTTTTGATAGCCAGTATTTTCTGACTTTCTGACTTTCCCGTCATAAACATGTATATTGGTTTTTCAATAAGAAAGACAATAAAGGTTTTATTTTAGTTTATAATTAAGAAAAGTAAGAAAAGGAAAAAATAATAGCAGAAAAGGAAGGCTGAGCCAGAAGTTAAGATTGGTAATTTTTTTTAAAAAATGCATATTATTATAGTCTTACGAGAGATAGACCATAAATTTAGCTCTAAACTTATAAGAAACCGATTAAAAGAGAGAAACTCTAATAGTTTCATAATAGACAAAATCCATGAGTAAGAAATCCAGAGTGGCTGGATAGGATGAGTGGCGAAGAAAAAGAAGGAAAGGAGAGGAACTCGAAGGGGTACGTGGTGGGTAGATCACATAAGGCTTTGTGTGTTATTACAAGGACTTGGACTTTATTAAGAGAGTGACGGAAAGCTTTATGTGTTTTTAAGCAGTGAAGTGATGTGATTTGATTCAGATTTTAATATCTCTGTAGAGGATAGGCAGAGGAGATGGGCAGATGGACAGCAAGAGAGTTAAGAGTAGAACTAAGGAGACCAGTTTAAAGACAATTGCAGTAGATCAAGAGAGAAAAAAATGGTGTTTCAGTCCAAGATGATAGTGGTAAAAAAAGGCGATCAGATTTAGGAAATATTTTGAAGTTAGAGCTGATAGAGTTTGGTGATGGATGGATAGAGGGTGAGAGAGAAAGAGGAATCAAGCATGGCTTCCAACGTTTCTCAGGTTAACCCCTGGTTTTGCAGATCTGAGAAGCCTCTGCAGAGTTTCCCAAGAGGTTCCTCCTCTGTGCACTTCTCCATTTATCTTCATTCAGGTCATTCATTCCAAGAGTGTTTTTTTTCTACCTTACTTCCTACAGCCCTCTTATACCAGCCTAAGTGTAAGAGGAAGCATTTCCTTTCTGGAATAGGGATTGAGCTGTGACTGTCAGGGTAACCTTGGCCCTAAGACTTTAGTATCTACTATCAAAAAGAAGGATCAAATCTTAGAGAAGTAATACTGAAGTAGTTATCTCTGGGTCCTGCCCAGCTGTTACCTGGCCAAATAAGTTGCCTATCAGAAATTCTAAGGAAATGAACCAAGCTCTATTCATGGAGCAAAATTATAGGGTTGTGATTTTTACGGGAATCAAATAAGATAATGGATTAGAAAAATAATTTTAATGAATTGTGATGCTCTCCACTGCCATAGAGCATTAAATGCTAAAAAGAATAATAATAATTATTATGGCTACTATTATGAGAAAATTTTATGCCAGGCACTACGCTAGCTGCTTTACATGTCATACACTGAATGCTGAGAACAACTCTATAACCTGGGAATGATCTCTCTTGTGTAGAAAAGAAAATTAAGGTTAGACTACCTAAGATTCACTCAGGCTCACACAACTAATAGGTAGTGGAATCATAATTAGAAGCCAGATTTTTCTGACTCTACTCTCTGTGCTTTGAGATTCTAAATCTGTTTCTATCAACCTGGTTAGCTATATCCCGCTCTCAGTATAGCAGCAACTAGAGAAAGAAGTGCACTGGCTTAGAAATTAACAAAGGCACATCTTCTGAGGTGCTAAAATTCTGGGTAAGATAGAGCTATAGAACTGATTTGACAACATAGAACTGGTCCTACTTCAGAGAGAAATATTCTGGGGTCAGAAGAAATGGAAGCTTGAAAATCAAAATTCTATCTAGCCTTTTGTTGTTGGGCAAGATGGCAGTTACAGAAATAAAAAGGAGTCTTTATGTCTCTTTTTCTGAAACCAGGAAATAGCTCAGGCTTCCCCAATTCTTTATTCCTTCAAAAATCCTTAACAATGTCTCATCACTGATGTAATTCAAAGATATTTTATTGTGGAAAGCTCACAAATCAATAGAAGGGACATACATAAAATATACTTGCTGGCAGCGTGCAGTGTCTCACGCCTGTAATCCTAGCACTCTGGGAGTCAAGGAAGGACTGCTTGAGCTCAGGAGTTCGAGACCACCCTCAGCAAGAGTGAGACCCTGTCTCTGCTAAAATAGAAAAAATTAGCAGGGTGTCATGGTGCATGCCTGTAGTCCCAGCTACTTGGGAGGCTGAGGCAGGAAAAATTTTTAACATGATCAGCTTGAGTGTTAGGAAACTCACTCTGGCAGCAAGAAAAGAGAATAGATTAGAAAAGAGAGACCATGGAGGAAGCTACTACACATTCCACAAGAGAGATGATGACTGTCCAAACTAAGACACTTATGTCAAGGACAGAAAGAGGAGGATGGATTCTTGAGATATTTGCATGATAGAATTTTAAAAAGAAAAAAGAAAAACTACTTTATGCTTATTTAGGTATTCAGAGAAGGGAAGGAAACATAGATGATGAGGAAGAAGATTCTCCCATGAGCATAATCTTGGCTATTGCTTTTTAAGATGCAATTCGTACATTCTGTGCCTTAGTTTAAGGGTTTTGTGGCTATTTAGCCCTGTTTTCTTCCACTGCAAATCTATTTGCATTTATTGAATTTCTTTAAATTACAGCATGAGGGAGGCTCCAAACAAGCCCAGCAGAAAATAGTTTTCCTGAGAAGAATGGCCAATAATACCATAATGTCAAAACTCTCCAGGAAAATTTAGATGTGTTTCCTGGATGATTGCTTAAATGAGATATCATATGCGAACTCCAAATAGAGTGCCTGGCACATCAAAGGTACTCAATAAATTTTAACTGTTTTGCTATTAAGGTTGAGTCATCAACATTGATCACAGGCTTTCTCTAGATGGCTAATTAATCATCAAGTATTTCAAGCAACATATATTTATTGAATGTGTGCACAGCTCTCTGCAGGCAATACTCCCTGCCATGTTGTTTGTCTACAGTTGATTCCTGGCCTACAAAAGCACTCTTTGAAAAGGTAATATAAAACAATAGAGAGGGCATCAGCCTAGGAATTTGGAGGTTTGTGTTGCAGTACTAGGGGGCACATAGTGTTAATCTCAGTGCACTTGATTTACAGGTAAGGAAACTGGCACTGCTCGTCGCCTCATTCCTTTTGTTAGAGGTGAAGCCACGTCTTGAAATGAGGTCTCCAGACTCCTGAACCAGTGCCTCTTCCATGATAGCACATACATGCGAAGCTTGTGAGGCTACCACATGATCTAATTTACATCCCTGCACAGAGGATCCTATGCTGATAAGTTATTTCCCACAAACCTGAAACAACTCCTTAAAATTTGGTTAAGCAGGTCATGCTTGCCAATGCACAGACAGGTGTTACCATGCATTCAAACACTGCATATATACTAGAAACTAGAGATAAGCAATAGTTTGGCTTCATTGTGATTAAGTGGTTTATTGTCCTAAATATATTTTTCTACATTTCTACTTAAAAGGCAAAAGAAACTACACATGTAAGCACACAAATATACATACACACACACCATACACACACACTCTCTCTCTCTCATACACACACACACACATATAAAGCTTAAGCCTCAGAGGTAAAGCCAGTAGAATTCAGTATTTGCTACCAAAAGTTCCATTGTCATCTGATTAGCTTAAAACCAGTGTTAAGCTCCCCAAGAAACTCATCTGTGACTGATTTAAGTCTACTAGGTACATATTTGAATAACCCAAATATTGAGATACATTATACATTAACAGAGAACTTCCATACTCTGAGCATGTCTGAGTTTGTAGCCTTGAATTAAGAAAAGGGAATGTGTCAGCAATGCTCAAAACTTAATTACTTATTATTCACTATCTATTTTGTGAGTAATCAATTGATCTCCATTTTGGGGATGAACAAATTAAGTCAAAGAGCTATCTTGGCTCACCTGAGATTTGGCTCCCAAAAAATCTCAGATTATTGGTCCAAAATTTTGGTCGTTATTATTATAGTACTATTCTGAAAGAATTAAAATGAGCATGTACCTTTATTGTTTCCTTTCCTTTGTTCCCCATATTAACCCACAATCCTTAATTTAGAGCAGTGCTATAAAGAGTAACTTATACCCTCAAAGCATAACTTCCAAGATTATTTGTACCTTCGAAGTAAATATTTAGTGTGATTGCTAATTTTTAATTTCTGTCCAAAAAACACTATGTTAAATTCTAATATTTTATTTTTTATATTTCTATCATTATTTACTAAATCATTTGAATCACCAAAATACTGCACTTTTTAAAGTTACCACTCTTTTTTAACCCTATATTCCCTCTGAGTTTTTAGCTCGATGAAAGGAATTCTTAGATTATTTACATTAAGGTCTCTGCTTTTTCCGAAATAGTCATATGTGAGTAATAGTTAAAGATTTAAATGGAAGAATCTTAAAACAAATTAATATTTTAACAAGAAACTAAAAGAAAGAAAGTAGCAGCATTCTTTTAATATTCAGAACTAAAAAGTAAATACAATTTGAATGTAAATATTTTCTAACCTAGCATTTATATTTTTATTTTTATACTTCATATTATTTATCATTCTGAAGGTGTTCTGCCAATATTAATAAACTTTCACAGTCCCCTTAAAATAAGGATCATTACTTTCATGCTAAGAAAACTAAAGCAGATAATTATAATCAATATATTAAATGTATACTCAGATCTAGAAAACTCTGTGCAATATAAGTTAGATGTCACTAACATACTCTTATTTTTCTTTTCTTGGAGAATTAAGCACTAAGTATCAAATATTTAATAAGTGCAACATAGTGAATCAAAGGCTTGAAAGAGTTAATTTTGCTACTAAATGATGCTGAACCTCACTAAAGGACTAGCTCAAGCCTGGGAAGATTCAGACTCATGATTTTAATTGGCTAGATTGTGTGTTAGAAAATGAACTAAAATACCCAAAAAAGCTTTCCTAGATATTAAACGACTAGAAAAAGAAGAAAAAAGAATCATCATGTCCCAAAATTAAATTTCTGAAAAGCAAAATTGCTACTGCCTTTGCCCAATTTCCCTGTTGCACAGTTAAATGCAACAAAAAATGTCAATTTATATACATACATATACGCACACATATATATGTAGACATATATTACATTTATGTATTTTATATACATATATGTGTGTATATATACTCACATATATGTATATATGTTACATATATATATATTTTATATATGTATGTATATAAATAGATTTGGCCTCAAGCCCATGAGTTCATACAGCCATGTGCATAAAAGACAACCAAAGTCAGCATCCCAGTGAAGGCATTATGGGTACACTGAATGGTTTGAGCCAAAGGACGGAGATAGCGTTTAGATAGAAGCGTTAGAAAAAGCATAAGGCATCTGTCCAGTGACAGAAGTATAAAATAAATGCAGGGCGAAGAGTATGGAGAAAGACGAGTCTGAGAAGATGAAGGTGATTAAATACTTACTTCTGTCAGGAGCGATTATCAGGAAAATAAATCATGTGAAGTATTTCTGGTTGAAGAAAAAATACAGATTCTAGAGACAAACTTATTGGAATTCTAGTCTGGTTTCCAAAATTTGTTAGCTGTGTGACCCTGGCCAGATTATATAACCCTCCAAAGCTTCAGTGTTCTCATCTCTAAAATGAAGAAAAATTAATCCTTACCTTGAAGGGTTCTGGTTGGTAAGAACATGTAGAATAATATGTCTGTGAAAGAGCCTTGTAGAACATTTGACATGTAGTACACCCAACCAAATGTCAGTTTTTCTTTCCTCCCTCCTTTCCTTGGTCTTACTTAAAGAGCAGGGGACATACCAGGCAACTTCCTTACAATCAACAATTCCACTATCTCCCAGGCAATTCAGATTTTTTAGTTCCTCTTAATCCCTTGATCCATCTGTAGAAGTACATTTCCAAACTAGAGCCACTGTAAAACTGCATGATTATTTGCCCTTGCTTGTTTGGCTTGTTTTAATGTTCTAAAAAGTCCATGATAGTCATTTTTAGAGTTATGTTTGTGTTCCAACTCTAAACAAAGGTTATTCCCTTATCTCAACAACTACCCTTACCATCATCTGTTTCTTGCATTCTCTCTCTCTCTCTCTCTTTTTTTTCCATACCCATCCCAGAAAGGAATCAGAACATGACTAAAATGGAATAATCCAGGAAGAGCAATCCCAATGTCTATCTTTCCAAATCCCAAACTTCTAAAACCGGTAGAACTCTTCCTAAAGTGTGGGGATTGTTGTGCTTAGGCAGTCCCAGAGATATGGCTCAGATCAGTAAACTGCAGGCCACATTAAGCTCACTGTAAAAGAAAACCACACCTGCAGTTTGGCCTTCTCCATGCCTCTGGCCTGACCTGCAGACTCTGCAAAATGAGGCCTGTACTAAGCAAACACATTAGTGTAAGACATTTAATTTTTTTGAAGAGTAGAACATTCAAAGAAAGAAAAAAAACAAAATTGAGTAAAGACACTTCATTTAAGCCCTTACCAGACTAATTTTAAAGAATAACTAACAAAGCAAGCAAACCAACAGTAAAGTATACATCTGCCCAGGGGGCTACCTCAGAGCCACTGCAGTCTGAGAAGGGAGGGAGGGAAGAATAGGAGAAGGAAGAGAAGAGAGAGACAAAGTGGGTACAAGAAGAGAAAAGGAAAGCTTGCCCATCATGCTTATTTTCTTTACAGCTGTAGGAATCATTAGAATTTATGCTAACAAACCCAGGTCCATACCAAAGCATGAAATTGGTATTACCCTACCACTTTGGAGAAACTGTGGCTCTAAATCTAAGGGCAAGGGCATTCACAAAGGCCTAGAGAACCTGTCATGTCAAGCTTAGCAGCCTTTCTGATCAACTCCCACTGCAGCAATCTCAATTCTTTTCAAGTAGCCCCAGAATGGCTTGCCCTGGCTAGACTCATGGTGGAGTATATGCACAAACAAACCTGTTTATCTCTAGGTCTCAGAAGATCATTGAACCACCTTGGGATAAAAGGCAGCTGAAATAGAGTAGGGTCTCAGGTGGCTGATTTTACAAAAGCTGTCTTTCATAAAAAGCTGGAGTATATAGAAAAATTCATAGGATATTCCTAAACTTCAGGTAACTATGTGGTCTTCAGAAAACTGGAGTTTAGATTAAAGCTAGTTGCAATGCAATGTAATTATATATCTTCATGGCTAACATAGCTAAGTATTTTTCTCCCAATAGCTAAGATTTTTTCCCCCTCTAATGCTTTTTTTTTTTTTTATAAAATATGTTCAAGTGAATGTTCCTGTTTTTAGGGCTTTAATTTTAAATATGGTCTCCATGCATTTGCAATGTACATGTAACTACTGGGAAATAAAACATCATGCACATCCATAAAACATAACATTATATTGCTGTAGACTAGTATGAACTCCAAAGTGCCAGTCCTTATGTGAGACCTGAGTCATTCTCCTGCCTCTTGATATCATTTTTATCAGGTACAGAACAGATTTCTACTAGAGCTTAATTTTCATGGGATCTGTTAAGCACTTTGAGTGGAGAAGCAGGAGAATGATAGAGAAAGAAAATTTGGAAAATGAATACTTTCCTGTCACAATGATATTTTTTCAATAACATTAGCATTACCATCCAAACTTTACTTGATCCATAGACTCTATTGCCTAATCCCTCTCCTCTCCAATATCACCACCCCCATTAGCATTCCCCCTACAAAGCAATAAAACACAGAAAGGGCACTAAAAGAGTTCAAGGACATTCAGCTACATTTTAATCCATATAACACAAGAAATGAAAATAAACAAAAATACCTTAGTACTTTGCCGTAACCTCTACACAGCTAGTTTCTTATAGTATCTTGAAATAGCCTCCTTAATTGAAGGAGAAGCTTGTGTTAATCTTAAAGACACAATCATTGATTACTAAGATAAAAAATCCAAACAAAGAAGTGTATCATGGTATATATTTTATCTTATAGGTGTTTCTAAAATAGCTTTCATTAAAACAAAACAAAACCAATAAAACCCTACCATAATGGAAGGAAGTACTGAATACTTTCTTTTAAACTTATAGTAAACACCTACAAACCATTGAAATTTAAATCGTTTAGACAAACACACACGCATATCTTTGGATGCTTTTGTGAAATTCTCTAGAATACTCTGCTTTGTTGCAAATGGTTATATCAGCAGATAGGTTTCTGGGTAAAAAATTGACATCTAAGCCAAAATGAACTTTACAACATATGTACCAAAATGCAATTAGTTGAAGGAAATATTAAACTTAGAAGAACTGTAGATATAATTTTGAAGAAAAAATTTCATTCAGAAGCTTGATTTTTTTTGCTCCCCAAAAGTGAGATGTTATATTATGGCATATACAAAAATGCATTAGGGGTGTTTAAATGCAATGTATATATGCAACAAAAAAAATTTATATTAAAATTACTTTTGGTGTGCTCATGAAGTATTTAAATCAAAGAATCAAATAAACACATATCATGTGAGGTTCTAGTTTTCTAAATATAACTTTGAATCTCCAGTGAGCTGGAAGTTTATAAATAAATAAGTACCAGGTTGAGTCATTCCACAGAAGTGTTAGATCTGTACAACTAACCAGAATTCTCTGGCAACAGGGCAGATCACAGGGGGCAAGTCAAATTTCTATCAGTTTCTTTTTACTTTCTCTCTATCATGAAAAACAACATTGGTTTATTTTTAGATAAAAGAGAAAGTAGTGTGAATTAAGGCAATATTCAGGACAGTTTACATTTATATGATATGATAACCTATTGATACTGTATTTTGTCAGATCATGTTGATATAAATTTGAACTGAATTTGACAAATGCTGTCAAGATGGTAAAAAAGGTCTGAATTATATGCACCTGCCAGGAAGAAAAATAAATGCAAAAATTGAAATAGGTTTCCAAATAAATTCACCAGATTGCATTTACTTTCCATTTTGTAATCATAAACTTTGCCATCTAACCTTCATCTGGGTAAAGATACACAAGTTTTATCAAGATATTTGTTTCCTTTTGTAGCTGAGATTTATTTAAATGTATCACTTTTTTAAAGAAAAAACCTGCCTGGTGGCTTTTATAAGGCAAAATGCATAAATAAATAAATAAATTCCGGAATATGGTGACTTACATACCTATGAAGTAATTTTTATGATGTGCTGAATCTATCATGTGATTTTTAGGTTTTTGTTACAGATGTATTTTCTTAAAAAAAAAAAAAAGCAACAATATGCCTGTATTATCTCAGAATAAATGCACTTGGAAGTAATAATGATTTTATAAAGATATACTAAATTTAATAAATATTGCTTCCATGGTTTAAGTTATAGCAACAAATAACATTTCTCTATTTTAAACCTTTGCTGAACATAATGTTTATGTATTATACTTTTCCCTTTTGACAAATGTGGAAGCTATTCTAATTTCCATACAAATTCAGTGGTATATTTAAGGGAATGTCATTACAATGCTATTTACTTAACTTCTTAGCCAAAAAAAGAAAAGAAAGAGAGAGAGAGAGAGAGAGAGAGAGAGAGAGAGAGAGAGAGAGAGAGAGAGAGAGAAAGAAAGAAAGAAAGAAAGAAAGAAAGAAAGAAAGAAAGAAAGAAAGAAAGAAAGAAAGAAAGGAAGGAAGGAAGGAAGGAAGGAAGGAAGGAAGGAAGGAAGGAGACAAAAGGAAAGGAAAGAAGGAAGGAATGAAAGAAAAGTATTTGGAGTCTATAAATGTGTTAGAATGATGTGTTGTGTTATGATATACATACACATTCAATGTATTATGTTATGATTAAAATTTTTCTGTTCTATTTGCTTATTCAATAGAACTCACTCAGAAGATAATCTGTAAAAGATTAGTCCCATTTAGAACATACCTTTAGTTTACAAGTAAAAATATACACACAAATGGAATATTGCCTCTTTCAAGCAAACTAGGGAGTCAACCAAATTACCAAAAAGAAAAATATAACATAAAATTGTCATGTCCTACAAATGAATTTGTAGAATGAATATATTCTGTGGATCTACTCCCTAAATACTTTTCTGAAACAGTAAGCTTTCCATAGCAAATATGGTTTTTAAACAATAGTCTTTTAAAAACAATGTATTTTAGGTGACACACTGTTATGTATTAAACAGATACCTGCTCATTTTCTGAATAATCTTATTTGCTCATTTGGGAAACAATTTGCAAAAGAATTATTCATTTTTCCTATGCATAAATTTTAAAAATAATTCAGCACACTTGTTCAAATTATTTTCAAAATATATACAGAAAGAAAAGAATACTAAACCTTCCCCTGCCTACATGTGAGAGTTTGTCAGCATTCAACTCCAAGGCCTTTAATCCCAGGCTTTAAATAATTCAGATAACACTTGATTACTCCATTGCAAGAACCGTTGAGCTCTGCAAAATCTGAGCAACACAATATTTTCTACATAAAAAAGCCAATCTCAAATAGTAGGAATCTAAGTAAAACACACTCCCTGAGACCAAACCATGCAACCCACTTTTGCATTTACTACATAAACTCTGGTAAATACCAGTGTAGTTTACTACCAAGTAATTCTGCATTCTTGCTTTCATTACCAAGCCATCTAGTTCTACAGCTTAATTTGCTCAACTCACAATCCCCCATCCATACATTTTCTGGGTTTAAAGGGTTCTTTGAATCATAACAAGTGAAATGGTTAGTTATGTTACTCAAGGATCCAAAAGTGCACACAAATGAAATTTTAAACTTAAAAGAATACTGCTTTGACAATCACTCCTATTTCTTTAGGAAAATAATTGTTTTACGTCTTTTGACAACCAAGATTCAATATCTGCTGCCTCACTTCACTTGTAAACATCAGCTATTACAAAAGAGCTTTGCTCACTTGGCTAAATTACAACCTGAGTAACGTGAAACAGACAGCATAACCAAGAAATATTGGCTTCCAACCCCAAATCAAAAAGCAACAAAATTTTGCCATCAAAAATGTCTAGCTGGTTTCTAAATGGATTAAATTCATCCATAAAGCTGACGTATGTAGCACTTCACTTTGATGTATAGGAGGCTCCATATATGTCTGAGCTTGTGTTCATAATTATCATGTAACCAGATAAATAAAAGACACAAAATTAGGTTACAAACACCAAATAAGCCTAGTAAAAATTATCAAAGTTGAGCAAAGAATCCACTGACTTTAGTGGCATGGAATATTTTGAACCATTTTCTTCTCTAAAAACTATCCATCACATTCTTTCCCTTCAATCCTTGTCTAAGCATAGGAACAATCAGTTCAGAACCTCTTCACTCTAGCAAGCAAGTTTAGTTTTTTAATATATCCGGCCTAAAACATCATGAAGTAGAAAATCTACAGACTGCATTCAGTATCACCGATAAGTACCACATTTGACTACTGGCTCATACCATTTGGAAACCAGTCCTCACATGACGACTGGCCTGACACCTCATCCATCAGCAGGGTGCCCAGAGCAGAGTTGGACAGTCTTCCTCGCTCCATCTCCAGAGTGGAGGCCCAGCTGGGAAACAGGCTTCTCTTCCAATAGCAATTAGATCTTTAAGATCAGGCCTTAGCAATTTGACCTAAAGCCATCCTTCCTGGCAACAGAGTCTGCAACATCTTCAGAGGAAGAGACCCTGAGTAAGGCAAAGGAGGAGAAATCCAGGTCTCCGTAGTAGCCTGATTAGAAACTTTGTTGTGTCAAATAAACTTTGGCCACTGGAGGAAAGTACCCCACGGTCGCTCTGGCTTTAGAAAGATCTGTCCAGGGCTTCTCAATCCTCTTTTCACCCCTCTCTCCTTCCCTCTCTCTCCCCTCTTCTCTTGTTTCAAAAGGGGCCTCTGGTCAGCGCTGATTAATAAGTGTTTTTTGTTGTGAAGTTTTGAATAATGGAGGATGGCCGGTGACCCAGTAAAGACTAAACCTTGCGCTGGTTTATTGTGGCAAGCTGAGAAAGGGGCTTTAGGCCCGGGACCCCAAGCACTGACCCGCACACATCCCGCGGGTCGCCTATTCATTCTCGCAGCCCTACGGTCGCCCGGGCTCCCATTGTTTGCCAGGCAACAATGGAGATTTCGCAGGGAAAGTAAAGCTCTTTTCAGACGCCTCTCTGATGTTTTGCATTTAGGGAGACACCGACCTCCACTTTTTTCCCCGACATTTTCCCTCACGGCAGTTAAAGCTGTTCGTTTTCGGGAAAACTTGTGTGAGTTTGGCGCTTGTTCGCCTAACACCAGTGTTAGGAGGAGACGAGACGGGTGGGAAAAGTAGATTTCCTTTTTTTTTTTTTTTTTGAATTGCATTTAGAGGACGGAAGCTGCCTCTAGGGAGAAAGGGGAAAGGGGGAGGGGAGAAGAAAAAGGAAAGAAAGCGTTTTCTCGCTGGGATTGCCGGCGTGGCGGGGCTGCGCGGCCGAGAGGCGGGCGGCCCGGCCCGTGGCTGCTCACGGCCGGCCCAGAAGTGGCGGGTCTGGCGCGGCCGGCAGCAGGCGAAGCGCGCAGCCGTCGCTGCTAGTTTCGCCCTCTCGTCTTCCTTCCCCGAGCCTTTCTCTGCTCCTCTGCTCTCCGGGCCAGAGGCGGCCCCGCAGGCCCCTGCGCCTCTGCCCCAGCGCGCTCTGGGGCCAACGCAGCCGGCGGGGGCGCGGCGGGAGCCGGGGCCGAGGCTCTGCAGGCCTGGGCCACCTCTCCGTCTCGGAGACTTACTTCTGCTCTCCTGCCCCTGGCCTGGGGCGGGCTTTCTAGTTTCTGCCGGGGCCGGGGGAGGCGGCTTGGCTTCCGCGGCTTGGGCTGGGGGTGCCGATGGGGTCGGCGGGACGAGGCGAGGTCTCGCGGAGAGTTGGCCCGGCCTACTCGGGCCTGGACCGCTCCAGCCGCCTCGCCTCGGCGGCCCCCGGGTGGGCAGATGCAGGGCACCTCACCCCGAGACCAGCCGAGCGGACCCGCAGCCCCCGAGGACTCGGCTGCCTCGGGCCTGAGGGTCTCGGCTTCCCCCTACGCTCTCTCGCCAGCCACCCGACGCCGCTAGCCTGGGTCGCCAGGTCAGCGGGTGGGGCGTCAAGGCCGCAGGAGGGTGGGGAGCCGGCTGTGTCGCCGGCTGTGCCCTATTGCCAAGGGAGTGGAAGTCAGCCAAGGTTCCGCGCGCCTGGCGACGTGCGCGGGTGTGCGGGCACCCAGGCCGCGAGAGCTGGGAGGGGGCGCCGCGTGGGACCGCGCGAGTCCGCTCTCCCTGGCAGGCCTCGTCCACGCCCTCGCTGCCGCCCCGAGCCTCCGCGCTCGGGCTGTGCGCCCCCACGCGCCTCCACCTCCCCCGGCGCGCGCCTGGGAGCGGGGCTAGGCTGGGCCCTCAGCAAGGGGCGAGGGCGCGGGCGCAGCGCAGGCCGCGCGGCCTGGTGGGCGGCGGGAAGCGCGCACTGCGCCTGCCTGCTCGGTCCCAGCCAGCCGCCCCGCGCTCCCCAACCGAGTCTTGACAGCTCTTGGAGCTGGGAGAGGAAGACTAGAAGGAGGAAGGACTGAAAGAGGGTGAAGCGGCGGCGGGCGGCGAACTCAGGGCAGCGCAGGGGGAGGAGGGCTCATTGTCCGGTCCCCCCAGTCCAATTGATATGCTAATCCCTTTTCTGATGCCACAACAAAGAACACCTTTGCACTTTTAAAAGACTTTTGTGCCCTGGCTACAGAAGTTTATTATCCACTAATTAGCAACAACTTCTGGCAATGAGTTGGGTTACATTTTCATAAGCTTCAAGCCTAGGCGACGAAGTGCGCAGGGCACTGGGAGGTTGGCGCGCAGGACAAACCCAAAACTTGGGACTGAAAGGGAATCGCCCCCTCAGTTTCCTGTGCAGAGAGCTGGAGGCCAGGACCGAGAGGAAAAGGTGTCTCAAGAAAAGTTTTGGGGGCCAGGTTCCGAGCGATTTGGGCCCAAGGTGGCAGGTGACCTTATTGTGTCAGACTCCATGATCCCCAACCCGAGAGCTGCGCGGAGGCGGTGGCTGCGGGCTGCCTTGCAGGTGTCGCGGCCCTGCCATCTGGGGTGCAGGATGCAAATCTCGGGCGAAAGTTGCAGCGCTCGCCCCCGATCTCTCTCACGTTTCCCCTTGTGGCCTCCACTCAGTAAACCGCGGGTGAGCGAACAGCCCATTCATAGGAAACCCACCGGCTACTGGGGTCCTTCCCAAGGGCTCCCCACCAACAAGGCTGAAATTCCAGGGCCCAAGAAGATGCGGTAAAGATGGCATTGCTAGAGCTGAGGGAGAGAGGAGGGTGCTGGCTAACGCGCCCACCCGGGTGGTCTGAAGTCGTCATCTCGCAGGGCTGACTCTGCTGGCTAACCAGAGCAAAGAGCCACACCTTCCCGGCGGCGGGCCCGGTGCTCACTGCGTGACCTTGTCTCTCTCAGACTTGGCAAGTCGCTGACGATCCCGAGCAGTCCCACATCCCAGGTCAATAAACTGGAAACGGATAGAATGAGCATCATCGGCGGAAGATATAGGGCAGGGGGATGATGCGCATTTCTACTAGTGCCTTAAAAAAAGCTGTTGTCGTTCGCTGCGAATAAAACACCGGTGCGGTGAAGCTTTAGATCTGGGCTCAACCCTAGAGATGTTTTGTCTTATGTAATTCAAGCCCCCAAACCCAGCACCTCAGGATTGTATTATACACACACATGTATATTCTTTCAATTAAAAAAAAAACAATTCCTCTTTCATTTTTGGTTTTCTGCTTTTTGCGAGCGACCCCGTTGGAGGTATTGTTGGATATTTCAAGCAGATGTCAGGTGGGTGTTGGCGGCCTGTGCATCCTCCTGCTGTAGCATCGACCACTGAGTAAGATTTGATAAATGCTCAAGGTGAAACAGGGCCTTACTCAAAACCCTAGGGTGATTCGGGGGATAAGGGCGAATATTCAGAGGGGGAAAGTGGCGAGTTACATTGTATCATTCCCTTTCGGGTGAACTAAATGCTGCTGTCTGCGGTCCTAACCTCTCTGGCATCTGAGCGCAACGTTTCTGAACAAGCACTGTTAGAACTACAAAATGGGAAGGGGGAATGGGAGCCGACTGACGACTTAAGGGAATATTGCCGAAGAAAATACTGAGATAACCAAGATGTTAATGATATTAGATCCCATGATCTCCCAGAAAGTACTCCTAAATTTCTCCCCAGCAGTAGCCTTGGGTGGCGAGTGCAGGGAAGAGACGATCTCTCTCTGTTGTCACCCTCGGCCCCGGTTGTGGAGGAAGAACAATGGCCTGGCCTGGGGTTCTTTCTGAAGGAGAAACTGTAGGAAGGCAGAGCTGCTCTTTGTGCCCCAGCCCCTTCAGAGGAGGGAGAGCCGTACACAAGACCCCCCTGAGCACAGGGCGGTGTCTGCGAGATCAGGACCCCTCAGAGACTCGCTGAGAGCTAAAAAGGCGCCGGCCCGGCAGTCCCACACGGCCCACTTAGTGGCCGGAAGAAAACCGAGCAAAACCTAGCGACCTCAGAATTCGACAGGGAAGGAGGGGTGAACTGATACGACACACTCTCGCAGGGCCTGTCAGCCCCGCCACCCCACCATCCCAACATCTGATCACGGGTGATTTTGCTTACATGTGTATTTCAGATTAAGGATGTATTTATTTATTTATTTAATCCTTTAGATCTTCCCATCCCATAAAAAGACTTAATTCCTTTCCAGGGAGAAGGGTTGACAAAAAGGCTCCATTTTAAAGCAATAGGGGATCATATGACTGTGACCTTGACATGTGAAAGGGGGGGGGAGGGGCGGGTAGATTTGGGCCCAAACCCTAGGCCTCGCTATTTCTGGGACATTCTAGGCCCTCCATAAGAACACCACCAAGAAGACGGATTTATTTTCAAAGGTTACCATTAGTAGTTCATTCGCTAAAGTTGGGAATTTGGTATTTTTATATTACGTGAAATACATGATTTAATTATACTCCAAAAACAAATTAAGGACAGGCCTTCTCCACAAATTGGAGGCAGCTAAATGCTCTTTTGTGCCTGCAGCCCTCGGGTTGTTAAAGAGGCTGCTGATGCATGAGAAGTAAGTGACTGATTTAACTCATTGGGATGCAGGAAGCGACCTGCCCTCTTTTGAAAAAAAGCGAGAGAGAGAGAGAGAGAGAGAGAGAGAGAGAGAGAGAGAGACTTGGAGCTAGAGAAGAGAAGAGAGGGAGGGGAGAGAAGAGGAGGGAGAAGAAGTGGGGGGAGAGAGAGACAGAGAGAGAGAGAGAGAGAGAGGGAGAGAGAACGGAGAGGAGGGAGGCAGGGAGGGAGACCAAACCCCCGCTTTACTGCGTTGAAAGCTCCTGAATTTCAAGCAGAAAGTAGAAGGAGCCCCATACGGCAATGAGCGTCTTTCCTTGGGCTGCGTGTGCACAGCGTAGACAATGAAACTCTCCATCCCCCTCCCCCATTCCCGCTAGGCTAGAGATTCTTGTTTTCGTTCCTTCTCCACGGTGGAAGACGTGTTCAATCAAATACATAGAGATGTGTTGATTTTTACACAAACAAACAAACAAACGGGCCGAGATGCGGATTACCCACAGGCGCGCCGGCTGTAAGTACTGTCCTTTCCTGCGATCGCCCCGCTCCGCGACGCCGGGTGGGCTGGGAGTGTTCGCTTTGAGAGTTGGGTCGCTGCTTGTGTTTTTGGCGTTTTTTATTCACAGGGGCTGCCTCGAAGCTTGCACTTTTCGCACGTGAGCGGGAGAAGTGGTTTTTTGCGCGCCGTGGGCGTGCAGAGCAGGGTACCGGGTGACTTGGACGCGGTGACTCGGAGCGGCGGGCGGGGGCCGGCGGGAGGCGCCGGGCGAGGGTTCCCGCGTCGCCGGCATCCTTGAGAGCCGCCGGCTCAGCCCCGGGCTGGAAGGTTGGTTCCTGGCAATGCTTGGAAATCTGGCCACGAGATCCCTGAGCTCCCGGGCTACCAGAGGCGCATGGGAGACAGGATGGAATTGGAAGGAGGATCTGAGGAGAAGGGAGGGGACCCGAGCACCCCGGGCCTAGATGGGAGCCTCGGGCAGCCGCGGACGAGGCCCCTTGCTTGGTTTTCGGGACTTATTCTTGCCAGGGTTAGCTTATCGTCGCGCCTTCGGTGCGTCTTTTATCCACATCGCAAATAAAGGGTCTGCTTGTGACGAGGGCTGAGCGAGGGTAGGAGAGTGCTTGTGTCTTAGAGCGCCCAGAAGGGAGAAATTTTGGTTCTGGGAAGGTGATTTTTGGCCTCCAGAAAATGTGCAAGAATTCCGCGGGCCCAGGCTTTCTTTGTGTGGCGGGCAGCGCCAAGCGCTTTGTGCTTCGCAAGGAGAAAATGGCGAGTCCTATTGTGTTTAGGCCATTTTCTTCCGGTACAAGGATCTCTCCAAGTTCTAAATACTTTTTCCGAAGAAAGTAGCCTTCTGGTGCCCAGAAAAGTGTGAATCGCTGAGGCTCGGCTCGGTGGCCTGGCGTGAGTGCCGACTTCGGTTTAAAACTAGGAGCCTGTTTTCTTGCCGTTGAGGTACTTGCAGCAAAGCACAGACAGGACCGGTTTGTGCGGCTCAGCGCTCTCCAAAGATCCATAGCGACTCTCAGGGTTTCGGAAAATAGGTGTCTGTTTATATGGGTTTGTGTATATGCACATACAAATAACATTTTTTTCCTGATAATCTGAAGGGGAAAATAAAGGAGGAAAGACAATTAAATTTTTGGAAGGAAGGGAGACTATTTCTTTTCCTTTCTCCCCCCCCCTACCCACAACAAGAAACCCCAGGAGAGGTTAAATGTTACTCTTCGGGGTCAGCCTTTTGTTTTGTAAACCGAAGATGAAATGTTATTTTGGATAGAGGAATTATTCAGTATCTTAGCCACTAGAGCATATGCCTTCTTTGATTCCCTAGAAAAGAAGTATAGGGTGTTCAAGAAGGGATTTAGTTTAATGCTCTTAGTGCTTGTGTGTGTGTGTGTGTGTGTGTGTGTGTGTGTGTGTGTGTGTGTGAGGTATCTATCTACATGTCTCTATATAGAGACGTAAATATAGAGAGAGAAAAATGAGAAGGTTGTTTGGCTTTCTAAAAAATAATTTGTCATCTTAGTAAAATTTTCTGTATTTGCTAAGCCATATGTAAAGGTGGGCAAGAATGCCTATACAAGAATGTCTGCATTACTTTTCTGAAGGCAAAAAGAAAAAGAGCATTGCAGGTTGAAAAAATATTATTTCTTATTTACTGCAATTCTTTGGATCTTTAAGTGGGGTGGTAGTTTCATCAACTCAAAAATAACGAAATGCAAACTTTGCCATTCTGCTTCCTGTACTCTCAATTTGATGACAAATAAGGAAAACTGAAAACAACTGGGATGGGGGAGAAAACTTGAAGCTTATAGAGTTCCTCCTCCACCTTTGACATCATCTTAAAATGTTAGGGAGTCAAATTTGTGCAGAAGCATTGTGACTTCCATTTTTCAAAAGGCTCTACTAGCTTCTCCCTTCATGTGGATCAAGACCATGGACAGCGAACTAATATAAATTACTGAGCGAAAAGGACTCTAGTAACATTTTGTGAGACAAGAATGGAAGTTTACATTCAAAATATGTTGACAGTCAAAAACAATCTTTATGATTTTTAAAAGGAATTAGACTCTTTTAAAATGTGGTTTTTCAAACTCATCCTACCAAGTTTCAAAGAAACAATGATTTATGTGTTCAGTTTTTATTTTATCAAATTTCAAATAATGCATGTTCTTTATTCAATTAAAATAAGATGAAGTCTACCTTTTGTTAGTGGTAAATAACATTTAAATCCTTCCATTTTAGATGTGAACTGTTTCTTTTAAGGCCTTGAAGCAGAGTGGGGATAGAGAAATTTTACTATTTTAAGCTGGCATTAGCTGAATGACACTAGAGCAAATTAAATTGATTTTTATCAGTGGCTGAATTTCTAAATGCATAGAATTGGAAAAATTAAATGCCACTTTGATAGACAAGGATAATATGAATGGAGATATAATCCAGCTACTCCTTTACCCCTGTTTAGGCATTGTAGTCTATAACTGACAGTGAAATGTTGTGGACAAACATTTATTTTTTTCCAAGAAAGTCACATTTTTTTCATATGTACTGATTAGATTTGGGGCATAGGATTGGTTCAGTGTGGCTCTGAGCTAGAAATCAATTTATTTTGTTTTGTGCATTGTTTGAATTGTCTTTATTCCTTTACAAAACTGAAATTCATTTAAAACCATTTCATCTGTGGGTTACATAACACATTCAAAATTGCTCTTTTAACTTTCTAGTTTCATGTATCTTTTTACTTAATTGGTAACTTGACTTTAATGTGACCTGTAAAGGCCTGGAAAATCATATAAAGCAAATATAATATGCAAGTTAGAGAAATGAAGATCGTTTATAATTAAATTTAAGTTAAGGTATCAATTTAAAGGGATGTCTGAGCTTACAAAGAAATTAATTCTGGATCTTTATTCATGACATTTGGCTATAAAGGAAACTGTAGTTCTTTGAATGTGCAGATTCCTCAAATTAAATGCTAGAAATGTTTAGGACACAAACACACAACACTTTTTCCCCCCTTGGACAATGTCTTCAAAGTACTTGAAAAGAGTATGCAATGACATTTGATGGTGTCCTCATCAGGACCATGGTGAGGTCCCAGTGGGTCACCAAGTGGTGGCCCAGGGCTCTCGTTGGGACGCAGTGTTAGCTTAGGAGAGAGTCATTGTTTAGAAAGTCACATTTGTCCGGGATGGCATTCGTGGTAAGATTAAGCATAAACCTAAACCTTGACCTGGGGGAAGGATGGCTGCAGGGTTGAGAAAAGGCAATGCGGATAAGCTGTGCTTCTGCTGCTTGCGCACGTAATTAAGAGGCGGTCCCTCATCTGGAGCGTGGATTCTGTCCGGCCTAAGGTGCTTATTTTGTCGTTACTTGACCAACCGAATGTGAGTGAACAAATGCCCGAGAGCTTAAAAGCGAGGATCTAGATGCGATGTCGAGAGGGCTGTCGGCTCCTGTCTCCATTTTAGGGAGAGGAAACCGAGGACGGTGATCTGGGCTTGCTTTGGGTGAGCCTGGGGCGTTGACAGGAGGGCAGTGAGGGAAGGGCTGGAGAGGCTGGAGGCACGACGTCTTAAGGAGCTGTCTTTGGGCCACTGTGTTGGCACCAAGGGGGGTGCAAGCAAGGGCAGGGCTCTCGCCCTTTGCCGTACCCAGGCTCAGCAATTGGGGGCTGCGCGCCTTCTGCGGCTCTTTGGTTTCAAGGACACAGCGAGCTGCTCAGGACTTTGGGAGCCAACATCTGTCTGACTGGTGACGTCAGCAGCCCGTGTAATCCTCTTGTGCTGAAGGCAGATGCCTTATTTGTTTGGCTGGAGCGAGCCATTAATCCCTAATTCTGGATCAGCAAGCGAGGGGGAAAGACCGGACCGCTCCGACCCACCCCCTCCCCACCCCCACCTCCCACCTTAAAGCACCTCAGACCGCGGAAGCCTCTCAGCCTCCTCTCTCCTCCGCGAACGCGCTGAGCTGCGATTGGGAACGCTTTGGTCCTCTGCAGGTTTGAGCAGGGCTAGCAGGTCTTTCTCCTTCGGATTTCTAGGGCTATATGTATATGTCATTCTTTCTCTCATCGATCGTTTCGATTTTCTTGCGGGTCTTGCAGTTTGCAGGGTCCTAAGCGAAGAGGGGTGGAGAATGGAGAGTGAGGGTCTGGCGTGTGGTCTAAGGGAGGGGGCGAGGCTGGGGAAAGGGGGTGCGGGATGCAGGAGTGGCTGGCACTGCACAGAAGGACCATCTGCGGATGTTTTTACTGTTCCAGCTTCCGAATTCGCTTGTCTGGACGCGGCGGTGGCCGCAGCGCACGGCCCTCTCCTCGCGCTCCCGCAGCGGGGACCCGCGCTTGCGGCCACCGTGCCGCCCTGCGGGCCTCGGGCTCCGTGCGCCGCGGGTCCCCTCTGCGCCGGGCTGAAGCCTAGGGACCGAGGTCGCGACCAGCCGCCTGGGGTCCTGTCCTGTGGTCGCCTCGTCTCCCTCCAGTGCTCCCTCCCGCCTCGTGTCCCTTCTCTCCAGCCCCCTCTCCTCCCTCCCGCCTTCCTCTCTAATACTGCGCTTTGATTCTGTTTTTCAGGGGCGCGTTCTGGGGTCTCTGCATTAAGACCGGCTCTCCGCGCTCTCTCCCTTCCTCGGACGCTGGAGCGGGAGCTGGCCTTTCCCTCGGGCGGACCGCGCCGTAGGGGACGCCGTGAAAAGAGCCGCTGCGCCCGCTGCCTCCAGCCCGCTGCGCAGAGGGCTCCGCCCGTAGAGGTCAACTCCCCTCATCCCTTCCTCTCTCTTCTCGCCCTCCCTCAGCCCGGCCAGGCGCCGCCAGCCTCCCGACTCTTGCCGCAGTCTGAGGAGTGCGCGTCCGCTGCGCTACCCTGAACTGAACCCCGAACCCGGCCCAGACCCGAGGTCGGCGCTCCCAGGCAGAGGGGAAGCCCTAGCCAGCAGCCTTTTCTCTCTGCAGCAAACCCGTAGCCAGACCAGATGGGCCGCCCAGCTCTCTTGGGACTAGGCAGGTGCGGTTGAGTTAATTTTTCCGCATTACAAAGAAAGATGACCCAGGCCGCCCTTGGACTCTCATCTTTGCCCCAAATCTCGCAACTAAAACCGCGGTAACGTAATCAGAGGACACAGAGAACGGGCATATCTGTGTGTGTATCTTACTTGCACACGCGCGTGCTGATTTTCCCTTTTGTAAGCTAGATTTCATCCCCGACAGCAAGAAATGATTGGCAAAGGTTTCTGCATCGGAACATGCAATGGCGAGGTCCTTAAAAACCTGCCATTCCTTACAAGTGCCTTAGTAGGGATTCAGGGCAAACCAGCTGGGTTAATTGCCTCCAGTAAAATAACACGATTACAAAATTAGATCTGTACCAGAGGGGTAATTAACTTGATCCACGCCGTCATTTGAAAACTAGATTTATAGGTGTATGTATGTGTTTAGGTGTGTAGTAAATGGCGTGCAGATATATGCATATGCATACGCAGACGCGTGCATCCTCTACTCTTGCACGGAACAGCCTAATTAACAGGGATTCTGGCAGATGTGGCAGGAGGCGAGCTGAGACAGGAGCTGGGCTTATGAGTTATGACTCTGGGGGTAAGGACTCAGAGCTGGAGGCGGGTGGTGAGCAGGGAAAGAAGTGTGGTAGTTACAGTGGGTCTGTTATTTTCAGGATCAAGATCAGAGACTCTGCCCTCCGTGTTCACAGCGGACCTTGATTTAATGTCATACAATTAAGGCACGCGGTGAATGCCAAGAGCGGAGCCTACGGCTGCACTTGAAGGACACCAGAGCATCTCAGGGTCAGGCAGGGGGAAAGGCAATTGCAGGGGATTTGAGGGGGTGGTAGAATGAACCCAGCCCTTGCCCCATAAAGCCACCAGAATTGATTCCAGAATCAGCCAACTGTTCGAAAGTGAAAGGCTCATACTTTTCAGCTGGAGCCTCAGAAATCTGCAAGTGAATCTCCAAAGGGGATTTTAGGGTAGCTACATGGACAGCTGTCAGGAAAGCAGTAGTTCCCGTATGTATAAATATTCTAGAGAGTTGAAGCATTTGGAAAGCACTGGTTCTTCCAAGCACCGGTAGTGCGATTGTCTGCAGTCCTGGGCCAAGCTGGGAGAACGCAGCAGAAGAGAGAGAGGAGTATAACATTAAATGGCTCCTTGACCATATTGCACAGGAAACCTCAAACGGTTCAACTATTGCGGGAAGATCGGAACAACACCCAATCCCCTCATTCCCCCTTGACTTTTCCTCTTCCCAGTCTTGAGTCGTCCTTGACTGGTTTTAAAATGCAAAGATAAGTTTCTTGTTTTGGCACTGTCGCAGTGGCCAAATCGGTCAAAGAACTAGGATAAGAGAAAAGGACCAGGTCAGAAACTTTAGAAGGACCCGGTAAATTAATTTATTTGGAAGCCAGTGAGATGGACTATATGTTAAGGTAGTAGTTCCGCACCAGGGCCTTGGAGTCAAAGAAAAACCCAGGCCGAGAAAGCCAGCATTGATAGATGTCTTTGTTCTGCCTTGCCCTGCGGGGGCTGGAAACAAAGGAGAGGAGCTAAGAGGATGCACCAAAGTGGCCGCGCCCTCAGCTCCTGGCGCTGTCCGCGGTGCTGACCGTGACCCTCTTCCCTCTCCGTAATTAAACTAGAAAAGCAAGAGGACCATCCCACCCCCACCCAAAATAATAATAGGATATTAGGTTATTTGCAAAATAAAAATTAAAAGGAAGGAAAGGCCACACACGGCGGAGCAACATTTCACAGAAATAGTTCACTCTAGCTGTCGCCACACTTGGCTAGTACTTTTCAGTCTTCACGTAGGTATGCACACGTACAGTCAGTATACTGGAAAGAATTTTCAGTTTGTTTCCGCTGAAACCCGAATCTCAGCAGTGGGAAGGACTTGCAAGAAGGAGATTGAGGAGAATGAAGTCTTTTATTATTATTTTTCTTTCTTTCTTAAATCATCTTCCTTAAAACATAGAAACATAAGGTTCTCAGCTGTGGATCTTAGTGCTGATGTGGTCACCATAGGGACTTGCGACGGACTCACGTGTGAGCCTCAAGGCTTACCAGGAAGGGATGGGACGGGGGACGGGCTAGGTGAGGCAGGGCAAGAGCCCAGGCAGCCTGCCACCCTGGGTCAGGCTCTTAGCAGGACAGCCTTCCTAGGCGGGTCCCAAGAACAGAGCTCTGCAGACGGCTGGAGTGCGGACGAGCCTGCTCCGCACGTCCCCGCCGGCGGGCGGCACTGGCAGGCCCGGAGGCCTGAAACCGCACTGCGGAAAAACAGACCACAGCAGCTTCCTTCTCACAGCTCCCCCGACAGAAAGAGGCAGAGCGCTTTTCTGTATCTTATGCAATGAAGAGATTTGCTTTAGGAGTCAGGGTCGGATGGGTCAGTATTGATATAACATGTCAACACATCTTTAAATTTCTCAGCATATTTCATCGCCCTCAGCTAGATATTGAGAGCATTAAATACAAACAATAAAAATTTAAACTCCCTAACTAATGAATCAAAATGGGAAGGGAAAGAGAGAAAGGGAAAACCAACCCATTCGAACCCAGCGCTAGGCTGTCAAAAGAAATTGCTGTGCATTTGTTTGCATTTGTTTATAAATTCGCAAACATAAACGCTGTTAAAAGTTAATAACAGGTAAAATAGTTCAGATTGGACAGTAGAGGCAGCAGCACCGATTTTGATGCATAGCTTGGCAATGACCTAAAAGAGATGTTTTCAATGATTCCTTCTTTTGCACCTGATGGACATGTGTCAAATGATTCATGAAATAAAGCGGCCAGTCGCAATATCCTCCGCGTGCTATCTCCTTGCCCCCTTGCTCAGGGCGGATTTTTTTTTTTTAATGTCCTCGGATTTTATACCTTACAAGTTAGCTGTTTCACATCCACTGGTTACTTTGGTTGATACCTAATGTTATACAATTTGACAATGAGTAGGTAAAGCACACTGGAAAATAGAGGCTACTCAAATGACAAAAGGAAAGAGTTGGGAATATTCCTCTTGTGCCAATTAAAAGCAGCCACTGGAAATTGAAATGAGTTTAAAGCATTACACGTTATCATGGAAGCCATGATTTCCTCCCAGTATTCATCCAATCGCGCTGATCTCCTGCGTCCACACCGACGTGTATAATTCACAAAGCAACAAGAGTTGAAGGCTGCAAAATAGCCCTACCGGAGTTCTGCTGTCATTCATATTAACTAACAGGAACACACCTAATCCCCCTCATCCTAATCCTACCTGTTTAGGACATTCTAAACCCGTCCGTCCTTCGGAAAGCTTAATCAGTTTAAAAATTACTTTCCAAATAGATATGAAATACGTGATACGAAAGAGAGAGGATAAAATACTACTTAAATAAGAGAACACACAATTTAGTAATTTGGTTGCAGAGATTAAATCCAGAGTGGTTATGGAACCGTAGTGTTTCTAGATTTTAGAGACTATTTATTTTATATTTCTTTTGAAGATAATCATCCAGTTTAATGTCTATTACAAATTTTCCCCCCATCAAATTGTATGCGCAGCGGTTTTTGCAATGAAACAACCCAGGCATGGCCATTGGAGAACTTCGGCATGGCCTGCCGTGGTAGTCCTTTGACAATCACAACTTTCCTCTAGTGGTCTGAAATTAAAGCTTCTCAGAATAATTTAGGGACAGCTTGACCCCTTGAGATTCTCAACGACAACCCTCCAGGGAAATAGCGTTTCCTTCCTGGGAACAAGATGCTAGCGCAGTGCATCGGGAGGTATCGGGTGTCAACAATGCCAGAGCGCCCTCTGCTGTCCCAAAGAGGCAGGACACCAGTTACAGAAGCCAGATGGCAGAGTCGCACGCAGTAAGCAGAGGAAAGAAACGTTAAGCTCTTAGAAACATTTAATCTGTGAAATTTAAAAGCTCTCATCATATTCTACTTTTGAAAAGGTCACCTGATTTTGATTTCGGGAACACCTTGGGCTGCTTTTTTCTATTCTTCAAAGTAATGAAAAGTCAGTATTTTGAAGTTTTCAATCTGTCATTTCTGCAGTTATATTTCTCCACCCTTTCTCAAATTTTATATGAAAATATGAAATTGAAAATTGGAGTGAAAATTTGTGTAAAACAAGCGAGTGGAGAAGGCTTCTTAGTCTCTCCAGATAACTAAGACCTAATAAAAGAAATAAAATTTTAATTAAAATAGAGACAACAAACACACGTCGTTTTAAAAAGGTAATTAAAAAAGAAATTAAGGCCCGATGTAAAAAACTGTTTTGTTGTCTTGTTGTGACAATTGACCTATATTTTGCTCAGATCTTAAGTTTTGAAATGACAAAATGAATTATGTTTCAGGAAGAAATTGAAAAATTTGCTTCAGACTAATATGTATATTCCTTTTGCCCTCAAAAACTTTGTAATAAATTTATACACATACTCAGCTTGCAAAGTCTTCTTTATAAAAGAATCCACTCTGAGTAGAAGTAATCAGATATGGTAACAGCATGCAAAAACCCATAGGAAGTGTTATTTGCACTAAAAGTAAGTTTTTCAGTATAAAACGATCTATTTTCAAATGAAGAGGAGATTTTTCAAAAAATTAAAACCCTTTTTAATTATTATAGGGTTTATATTGATTAAAATGAATGTATAACTGTATTAATTCAACATTGCAAATTTCAAAATTGCAGCCTATTTCAAAACACACACATCTTTTCCATGAAGACTATTGTTTAATATATCAGTGCTAATGTAATAAAATGCTTCTATTAATATTGTGGTTGTTAAATAAATTTTGTAAAAATAAAGTTCTGTTTATATTATGGTGTCAGAATGAAATAGCTGCCTAAAATCATTTATTTTAATACTAGCCTTTATATGAAAATTCTTATAAGACTATTAAGTATAATAGGATTGATAATAGTAAGCTAAAATTTTAAAAATTATATGATTTTACAACTTGGTAGAATAGAAAAAAGGCTTGATTAAATATTAAACTAAGTTAAATATTTGATCAAGTATGTGAAATTCTGTATAACTATAGGTACATTTGTCTTCTGAAAGCTACTTCTCCAAAGAATGCATTTACAAATTTATGGCATAATAAGTGAAAAAAAATTACTAGAAATTTTGCATTTATATTGTAAGCATTTTTTTCAAAGATTAAAATACTATTTTTTGTTTTACTGAATCTAAATTTCTTCCTAAATAAATTTATTTTTATCCAGGAGAGAATAAATGCAGTGAAATAATTTTGTTATAATCTTAATAGTTATTAAAATAAATTTGAAGATGACTTCTAAGTAAATAAAATGCATAATACATATCTAAACTTTTTTTTTCTATTTTCAAAACCATCCACTCTATTCCTAAAAAAACTGAAGAGAACCAACTAAAAAAGCTTCTCACATGTCTAACAGTTGCTGCTCAAGGTGAAAAGTATGCTCCAATATTTGTTATTCAAATTTGCATGTAAGGCTGTAAGGGTTTTTAACCTCTATTTTATATTTGTACAAGATAACATATTAGAACTGAAACACTCCTCATAATTCCTTCTGGCTATTTAGAACCTGTGGAAACATTCACTTCCATAGGAGTAATATTCATCTAAACAGTATATTTATGGGAAGCACAAATATTATACAAGCAACTAATTACTGCTGTTTTTATTTAAGGATTAATCACAATAATAGGTGTGCATGCTGTTAGATTAAATTAATATAGAATTTAATATTTGTGGACTACACACACACAAAAAGCCTTAATCTTGAACTTCAGATTAGAAAGAACAGGCTGTAGCACACTCAGTATCTTTTTACCCAGTATTCAGACTCAGCTATTATTGCAATTTCTATCAGCTGCTATTAAGTAACTAGTATAATACAGAAATTTGGCTGAGTAAAAATTGAAAATATGATACTTTAAGAAGGAATAACATTGGGAAATCAAGAAATTGGAATTGATTACCCTAAAGATAGAAGGTCGGTAGTTGCAAACTGCAGGGAAAATATTTACATTGAAGAACAAATAAAAAAGTCCAGATGTTGGAAGCAGAAGATAATATCAAGGCAAAATAGCGTAAAATGGAAAGAAATTACATCTTTGAGATATAGAAAGAACTAAGAAGAGACTTGACTTCAATTTTGTTTTTAATATTACGGGAGAAAGTATTTATTCAGAAAAAACTTAAATTGGGATGTGTCACAATTTTGATCTTCAGTTAAAGAAAGATAGGGAAAAAGTTGGAAATCAAATTACTAAAATATTGATGCATTAGTCAACTCCTATCCTATAGATTTGAAAGGCAGAATTGTATTTTTAATTTCCTTGTTGTTGGTCAAGCTCTTTATATTTATAGAAAAGAAATTATTTTAAATGTAACCTTATACATGACACAGTTGCTCCCCCTTATTCTTGGTTTTGCTTTCCATAGTTTCATTTACCCACTGTCAACTGTGGGCCAAAAATGTTAAATGGAAAATTCCAGAAATAAACCATTCATAAGTTTTAAATTTTGTGCTCTTCTGAGCAGCATGATGAAATCTTGCAGCATCCTGCTCTGTCCTACTGGAATGTGAATCATCCCTTACTCCAGCGTCTCTATACTACCTGGCCATTGGTCACTTAGTAGCTGTCTTGATTTTCAGTAGGACTGTCCCAGTATCACCATACATATGAGTGATGTACAAATCACATGTATTTTACTTCAGAATGGCTCCAAAGCACAACAATAGTGAGGCTGGCAATTCGGATATGCCAAGGAGGAGACGTAAAATGCATCCTCCAAGTGAAAGGGTGAACGTTTTCAACTTAATAGGAAAGGAATAAAAGTCATATACGGAGGTTGCTAAGATCTGCTATACAAATAAATCCTATTTATGAAGTTGTAAAGTAGGAAAACAGAATTCATGCTAGTTTTGTTGTTGAACCCCAAACTGCAAAAGTTACAGTACCGGTGTGTTAGTTAAGTTGGTTAGTTAAAATGGAAAAGACATTAAATTTCTGGGTAGAAGACATGAACTGTAACATGTTCCAGTTGATGGTAATCGGGTACAATACTATCTGAAGTTTTAGGCATCCCCTAGGGGTCTTGGAACACATCCTCTGCAGATGAGGGGGGACCACAGTATAAATAACAGAATTCACATAACAGCATATGTTGGGTAAAATATTTTCCTCCTGACAATTTATTTAAATGAAAAACAGGGACACGTGAAAAAGAAACTTGGTTTAGCAAATTATTTCTTAACTGATTTCAATGGTCTATGTAGTAGTTACAACATATTTAGACAGAAACAATACTTAATTTGAATTCAATCACAATGCTTCTCAGGAGCTCACAATACTCAGTGTTAGTGTGAGGAGTGGCAGTCTCAGGTTAAAGTGGTAAGTACTAAGAACCGAAGGCAAGGTCAATCCAAAGCTTATAAAGTTTGGGCTGCTATGAGACATTAAGGAGAGAAAGGTGTTTTCTTACCCAGAGCTATGTAGTGTCGATTTTACAGATCAGAGGAATTTCTCTCTTCCATGGACATCCTTGGCCTGATTCTACTCCCAGAACTAGGCTATAGTAGTTGTCTTTTTTAATAGTCATGAAAATATCAGATAAAATAAATATTAGCTACAAGAACCCCAAGAATGCATTCTTCAATACATGATTTTTATAATCTTATATAATGAAAAGAAGGGGTTTCTATTTTATGAGAGAGTTATTTTTACCTAACTTTTCAATTCGCCAAGTACAGATATTTATAAATGTCCAATAAGCATCAGGAAGTCATGTTAGTTGGATGGGAGAATGAAGGTTGTTGAGTGTGTGTACAGAAATACATACGTGTGGAAAGAAAATATCTACACTAGAGACTAGTTAACATTTAAAACATGACTGTGAAAAAAGTAAAATCAACTTTATTTATGCCATGGACTCATCTCTTATGCAGTCATCTTATTATCAGATAATCTACTTGGTAAAATTGCATGCTACAAGAGGATTATTAATAAAGAATTATTTTTAAATGTCTGGTTCATTCATACTCCTGCTGTTGTTGTTGCAATAACTTTCTGCAGTAATTAATATTCTAAATCCATGAATGCCATTTCAGTGAATAAAATTTTTCTACATTATCTTACTACCCCTTTCTCTCTGCTTTCTCTTATCTTAATTGATAATGAAACCAAGTAAGGTAAGTGATTAGACTAATAATATTGAGCATGCCGATCAGTCTTAAATATAAGACTCAAACATATACCACAGAATCATATATATATGTATATATATATGTATATATATGTATATATATGTATATATATATGTATATATATGTATATATATATATGATTCAAATATATATACATATATTTTTAATTGATTGTTATTTTAACTTCTCCTTTCCTTTCTTGTCATGGTAAATACCTAAACTTTTTAAGATTTCCAAAGATAAAAGCATAAATCCATTCATTTATTTATTTACTATTTCAGTGCTTACTGGGTGCCAAGCTCTGTTCTATGTGTTAAATATTCAATGGTGAATGAAACAGATGTGATTGCTATCCTTAAAGAGCTTACAGTTTTTCCCAATGTTGAATTTTCTACTCATCTGAACTTACTTTCTATAGAAAGATTAAATTATAATCTAAGATTATAGATTAGATTATAATCTATAGAAAGATTAGTTTATAATCTAAATCCTTTTAGCTTTAAGTGCTTCCATGTCAACAATTGGAGATTTCTTCATGGTAAGAACAGATTTGTATAAACAAATTTGGATAAATAAGACCAATATATTTACATTTTTCTTGTAGATGTCATTTCTTTACTCCTTTGGTCACAATAAATGCTTTTGTCATCCTCTTTCAAGTTTAAAGATCAACTGAGAAAAATATTAATATAAACTGACTTAATATTGAATATAAAATATTAACTTCTGCCTCAATTGTGGCTTAGTAGTCATGCTTGACCTTTGTGTTTATTGAGTATAAACATTTACTTTTATTTTGTCACATATTTTCATTTCCAGTGTATTTTTTTGCCACATAAACGTCCATCCAAATTCTGTAATTTGGTCCTTATCATTCATTTATACATGTTTCTGATGAGCCATAGCTTTGTGTCCATTTATTTTTTTCCTTTGTTTTTTGCTTTCTTTCTTTTATTTTTATTTTATTTTTTTTTGAGACAGAGTCTCGCTTTGTTGCCCAGGCTAGAGTGAGTGCCGTGGCGTCAGCCTAGCTCACAGCAACCTCAAACTCCTGGGCTCGAGTGATCCTTCTGCCTCAGCCTCCCGGGTAGCTGGGACTACAGGCATGCGCCACCATGCCCGGCTAATTTTTTATATATATATCAGTTGGCCATTAATTTCTTTCTATTTATAGTAGAGACAGGGTCTTGCTCTTGCTCAGGCTGGTTTTGAACTCCTGACCTTGAGCAATCCGCCCGCCTCGGCCTCCCAAGAGCTAGGATTACAGGTGTGAGCCACAGCGCCCGGCCTCTTTCTTTTATTTTAATGAGTGATTTTTTTCAATTATCAAGATTCTTTTCAATTTACATACTATTTTTCAATAGGGCCTATAAATGTAACTAAATTAGACCAAGCAAATCCCCAATTTATTTTATTGGATTGATTCGTACTGCATATCAAATCTAATTTAGTTATTAAACTAGTCATAAAAACTAGATCCACTTCATGACTTTATTATTTCAAATGTTTAAAATAAACATTAAATCAACCAAACACACTCAAAAGTCTATCTCCAAATACTCCCATAGATGTAATTTCCAAGTTCTTCTTCAATTTATATCATTAACTGTGAAGTTTTTAGATTTATGGCTTTAGGAAAAGTGATCATGAATATCTTCCTAGTTTGTTACTCACAACTGTTAGTCACTATCTTGGCCAAGTCTTTGAAAATGGTCAGATGTCTCTGTCAGATTTTCCAAAGCAATGACAGGTGTCATGTATTCCAAAGGGGTTAAACATTTTTCCAATAAGTCCTGATTCCCTAACTCATCAAAGGCTCTGAGGATAGGGACTTCTCTGGCTTTGGGACACAACTGGTATAATCTGGTACACCACGGAAATAGTTAACATGCTGACATTGGAATCTGGAGACTTAGAGACTGAACTCTGACTTTAATCCGTTGTTGAATGATTTGGATTACTTTCTTCCTTTCACTGGATATCAGTTGTATGTGAATTTGATTAGTGACAATCCATAATACACAATCATAATTACCTGGGAGCTAGTTATACATTTATGTTTTCTGGTCCCATCCTCAGAAATTCTGTTTAAGCAGGTCTGGGATACATTTCAACAAGCACCACAGCTGCTTCTGATGCAATTGGTCTACATTTTGGGAGACTCTGGAATCAGCTCCCCAAGCATCTTTCTAGCTGTAAACTGTTTGGCTATACACTAAAGGAAATAAATAATTCTAAGATAGTGAATCTGATCACTGGATAAGCAGGCCCAGAAAGAATTGATATTTGGAGAAAATCTTAGTTATGACATGGTGAGTCTGTCAGTCTGGATTCTCCAAGAAGCAAATGCCAAGAGGAGGTGAAATTGCATTCGCTTTATCAGGGAAAATGCTTGTCTGAGAAAAAATAGGGAGGGAGCCAAATTATCTGAGACAGCTGTCAGACTGCAGTGTGGAGTCTAATCTCTGAGGAAAAAGAGAGGCAGAGAAGGTGTGATGCAAGGGTCTTGGACTAACATGCAGTCTAAGGAAGGTTTGGCAAGGTCATTAGGAAGTCTTTGAGCCATAGTTGGCTGTCAGAGGTGTCCCAGGTCTTCCAAAAACATACCTGCGCTAGTATCTCTAGTATCATAGGTTAGGAGCAGTCCTTGGGGAATGTGGCCCCTGAACAAACGTAATGATGGATTTCAAAGCACAGGAGTTAAGGCTCTTGGTTAATTACATGCCCTGTCATTGGAGATCTGTGAAGTGCATTCTCATCACTGCCACAGAGAGGCAAGTCATTGTTAATATCAGAGTCAGTTGCTAAAACAATTTTTATCTACCATCACACGGAAAAAAAAAAAAAACTCCCAGACTTCATCTGAATGAAATCAACAATCATAAAAGATGAAAGTGAGTCAAGAAGTATAGAATAATTACCTTGCTCCCAAAATGTATTAGTTACACTGAGCTATGTTAGGCTATGACAATGGGCAACCCCAAAATCTCACAGGTTTGTAACAACAAAGGTTAGTATCTTACCCACACTACATGCCCAGCACAGGTTAGAAGGGAGACTCACTTCTAGATAGTGGATGACTGCATCACCCCTAAGGATTCGGAAGTCCTTGGAATTCAGGAATCTAATGTGAATGAATAGAACCTGGGTTCAGATGCTTTTTCCTGGGCAGTGAAGCATAGAAGTTAGGGCTTAAACAAAAAGTCAAGAAATCTCTTAGAATGAGAATAGGCTCTTTCTCTGAATTGCTGAGCGATTTTGGAATTCACTTCACCTTTCTTAGCCCCAGTTTTTTCATTTGAATAATGAAAGGATGGAATTTAAAACCCCACACATATTCCAGAATTCAGTCACTTCTCATAATAACAGTAACATTAACAGCAACGGAAATACAATATCATCTAGTGTATGTACATTATTACATGGTTGAGAAAAGCTCTTCATTTTCAATTCACACATAGAAAATCGGGAGTCTTGTTCTAAGACTGGATTCTAGGAGTCATCAGTTTCTCCCAAGGTATTTATAGACATTTTGTGAGGAAAGGGCTCTCTGGGATGCCTAGGAGAACACACTGAAAACACACTCAGCACTCCTCCCTCAAATGAATAGCACCGAGACATTCTGCCCAGCTCCTCATAGGGGGCCGGCAGGAAAAAGCCCACAATATGACCAATTCGCAACTCCTTTTTGGATCTTCCCTATCTACCCCCTCTCTGACTCTGGTTCCCTGCAATTACTCCCCCAATAACTTACCTACATACAAAAGCCCTTGCCCTAGTCAGTGGTTACAGAAGGGAACTTAGCCTAAGACAGCAGAGTAACCTCAGTCAAGTAAGAGCATAGAAGATCAGAGGTGGCCAGGGACTTAAATGCTTCCAGTGCATGACTCCTCTGTCAAGTCAATCTCTACTCAAAAGTTAGAAAGGACTCTTCTTGGGAATATCTGGAGCTTTCTTTAGCTACTGCATAGGTTGAAGCTGGTTTCAGGAGAACATGGAAAGTCTAGTACAGCCAGAGAGCCTGCAATTAAGAACTGAGAAACTCCAGAATTTGCTGCAATCTAGTTCTTCGTCTTCCTGGCTGTGATGGAGGGGGTGAGTGAAAATAAAGCACTGAAAGTGACCCAGATTCTTGTAATTCTGCAATGCAATTCTGTACTCTTTAGGTACAAATTTAATAGCTATTAATGTGCATCAGTGAGAAAAAGAATACAACATTGCTAAAAATTATAGATGCCTCTACATGTAATAGGGAAAATGTAAAATAAATATAAACTACATGTATATAATAAATAGAGAAATAGGTAACAGCCCTAAAGTATAGCATAGATGAACTTCATGGTGCTTCCTGAACAAGCAGGTGCACTGTCAAACACAAAAGTTGTCATTTTCTTCCTTGTTCTCTCTGACCAGCTGCCCCGAAACATAAACTGGTTATAGGCTGTTGCTAGGCCAATACTTCAGGAGAGAATAACTGGGCTATCTCAAGAGCATCCAAGCTACACTAAGAAATAGTAAGAAAAACTGAAGTACATTCAGATGGGGCACAAAGAGACATATCACCCGCAAAAGGCTGAGAAAGGGTAGGAAATTTGACACTGACTCCAAGTGCATTAGCCTCCATTTAGATAGATGTGCATGAAATTTAATAAATGATTTTTGATCTATCAGGGGAGGCACTCTTTAACAATGCATTTATTTAATGCAGTGGGAATGTGTTCCTAATAAATCAGAATATAATCAGCAGATTTAAGATTAATTAGGCCTTATTAGAATGGTATATATCCTTCTTTAGCATTTGATTTACACTTAATTATAAAGCATGGTATAAATGCTATAAAATTGAATGCATAATAAAATGTCTATATATAGCAAACTTTCACAGTGTGCTTCTAGCTTCAGGAGAAGGTTGTATTAGCCTTTGTTATAGAATGCTAGTACACAATGATTTCTTATTGAAACAGGTGTATTTCATTAAAAATTTTCAGCAATTGCTCACAGTTAGTTAGCAAAACATGCAATACTTGGACTGGAAAGAAGCGTGAGTTCTTCAGAACAAAACTGAAGCTGTTTAAGCCTTATTGAATGTGAGCTTGTTGTCGTTTTCTCACATATAATGGCAACAACAACTTACAGTCAAATAATATTTTATTTTTTAAAAAATAATCTTTCTAGGCCGGGCGCTGTGGCTCACGCCTGTAATCCTAGCTCTTGGGAGGCCGAGGCGGGCGGATTGCTCAAGGTCAGGAGTTCAAAACCAGCCTGAGCAAGAGCGAGACCCCGTCTCTACTATAAATAGAAAGAAATTAATTGGCCAACTGATATATATATAAAAAATTAGCCGGGCATGGTGGCGCATGCCTGTAGTCCCAGCTACCCGGGAGGCTGAGGCAGAAGGATCACTCGAGCCCAGGAGTTTGAGGTTGCTGTGAGCTAGGCTGACGCCACGGCACTCACTCTAGCCTGGGCAACAAAGTGAGACTCTGTCTCAAAAAAAAAAAAAAAAAAAAAAAAAAAAAAAAAATAATAATAATAATCTTTCTTGCTATTCATTTTCCTACTTTCATTAAGATATGAGAATACTGAAGGACAATGTGATTCAAATCCATTTCCATGTGTAACTCAATGATACATGGTAATTAATTCAATAACTAGGAAACCAGCTTCCACGTGACTGATAAATGCATATTCTCACGTTTCTGCCTAACAACTCACACTGCCGCTGCTGTGACCCTTCAGCTCTGCGTAGTCCCTGTAGGTGTGAGCATGACATTAACTCTGAGACTGAAAATAATTCATACTAATAACTCAAATACATTTCACAAATCAATTGATAATGATATGATAATTGATAAACAAAATCCTCTAACAAGTGTAGTTTTAAAATCCTATAAAGTAGTACAATTCATTAACAGTTTCCACTCTGCTGTTTTTGATATTCAACCCCCAGCAATTTGTTCATCAGACAGAGGCTAAAGATGCTAGAAATTATATAGTTGCCAGGATTGCCTTAAGTGCTAATTTGGGTACAGTTCACTTCAGTCCTTTTTTTTTTTTGAGACAGAGTCTCGCTCTGTTGCCCGGGCTAGAGTGCCGTGGCATCAGCCAAGCCCACAGCAACCTCAAACTCCTGGGCTTAAGCAATCCTCCTGCATCAGCCTCCCCGGTAGCTGGGACTACAGGCATGCGCCACCATGCTCCGCTAATTTTTTCTCTACATATATTTTTTAGTTATCCAGCTAATTTGTTTCTATTTTTAGTAGAGATGGGGTTTCGCTCTTGCTCAGGCTGGTCTCAAACTCCTGACCTCTAGCAATCCTCCAGCCTTGGCTTCCCAGAGTGCTAGGATTATAGGCGTGAGCCACTGCACCCGGCCTCCAGTCCCTTTTAATCACAATGAAAGCAAACTTCGATTGTCTAACACTTCATAGTTTACACAGCATTTCCACATGTGGAAAGTATATGCCTCACAATTGTGCTGTGCAGTATCCCTCTCTCACTATGCAAAGCAGGAAATCGTGGCTCAGAGCAGAGTAAGAGTCGTTTGGGAAGGCCAGTGGCTGAGTCGGAACTGGAGCTCATGTCTTCTGGCCAACCCCACTGCTCTTTCCCCCCGCCCCCACCCGACCTTCCCAGGCCAACTCGGAGTTTCTCACTGGCTGTGTCCAGGCTACACAACATCCTCTATGTGCCAAGCGACAAGCCAAGTAGCATATCCATAACTGTCCCTGCATCTTGGCTTTTGTCTTTGTGGGCCAAGGTATTACCCTTAGTTCTGATCAGATGCTAAATGCCATGGAAAGTAATCTTCATAAGGACTTCTCAAAAATATAATTGAGTTCCCTTGGAGCATAATTATATTTTAGAAGCATCTCTGAATATTTCTCCCAAAGGAATATTAATGAGTAGCGTAAGAATGTCTTTCAGCTATAAGCATAGATTTCCTTTGCTCTTGTAAGGATCAGTTTTGGGCTATTAGAAATTAAAATGGAGTGAAAGGGAGTCTCAGAGACATTCAGGGAGTATTTGAATTCTTCATTTAATTTCATTGTAGGGTCATCAAACAGTAGCAAAATAAACACCTCCATTACTGTCTTCCCATAGTCACATCCTTTGGTTTATAATTGATAATCTAATGATCAATCTTGCTCGCAGGAAGCTAGTGGCTTGACCCTTGATTTACTAGCCTTTCCTCAGAGCAGTACATTTTCCATACATAGAAAATTTAAAAATTGCTTCTACTAGATTCACCTTCACAAAGTCATATTCAGGGGGTAATAGTGAGAGTTGCTATGTCTGGGACTTGGTACATTTTTAAATATAAATTATAACGCATAGTCATCCTCCCCAAGTAGTCCCTAACTAGTCTCTTTGGAGCATAAACAGGTTCCATGCCACTGACCTTGATATTATTGTTTGTTTGTTTTTTTTCCTCTGTCTACCTGCAATGCCTTTCTTCTCTCCTCTCTGCCTATCTCTCATCATTCCATCAATAACCTGATCAAATTTTATTTCTTTAGTGCTGCACTTCCCAGTTAACTTTAGTTTTAGAACTACAAAACTTCTAGTCAAACAGAAACTGGTACTTATACACACATTGTAACCTCGTGTGCCTACAAGCAGTGCCTAGCACACTTTTGTGCAAATTGCATGCTCTCAATGGGAACTCACTGAATTCTTTCAAAGACTGGCAATGAATTGAGTATGGATAATTCTCAGTCTCTCTTTTGTTTGTGGTTCAATCTGAAGTAATAATAACTATCTGTTGTTATTGATTTATTATGTGAAAATAAATACCTTTGAGACCCAAGAGTTTTCATAAAATATTCCTGCCAACAAGTGGAAGAAAATATTACAGAATACCTGTGTGTGTTACCTTCCCCCACCTCCAAAATATTCATTTACCTTTCAGAGGACAATCACTAAGTACTTGTGAAGGAAGTCCTCACGCTACCACTCAGCCCTTCCTCAACACACACAAACACACCCACAGACTCTTCCTCTTTGTAGAACATGAGAGAATAAGGGTGTTTGAATTGGAAACCCTGGGCTTACTTCCTAGTCCCATTACTTAATAGCTTATGAGCTTGAATAGCCTACTTGACGTTTTTGATTCCCAGTTTCATCGTCTATTAAATGGGGTAATTGTCCTACATAGCCTGTGAGAATGAAATGGGAGTGTCTGTAAAAGGCATCTAACCCCATGCCAAGCATACAGAAAACTTTAAATAAATGTTGATTTCTTGCTCCACTCTTGCCTCTTCTCTCTTCCCCACCTCCCCCACACCTTCTTTCCTGTTTTCTTCTTCCTATTTCACAATTTAGATTCTTCTTCCTTTCCCTTCTCTCACCCAATATCCCACGCAGGTAGGGCGATGGTATGGCCAGGAAGGGCAGAGGGTGGAGAGGATTATAGAAAGGAACTCTGCCAGTGGCTGTTTCATTCACATGTCGGCCTGGTCTGGATTTGATAAAAGCACAAAGGATGCTTTGCAAAAAGCCTACTGCCAGCAACTGCCACAAGGTTGAGGCTCTCAAGACTTCCACATGAAAAAGAAATAGAGATTCTATATTTATCTCCTCCATCCCCCCAATAATGGCATTCAAAACCAAAGAAGCCAGTGTGAAGATATTAAGTTTTTAGAACAGTTAGACATAAAGCTTCAACAATGATATCTAAAGGGGAAGAGAGAAAATGCCCTTCCCAGAGGCCGAACAAGATATAAAAGACTCGGAAAGTAGAGCAGAGATTAAAGCATCTATGATGCACAGTGGACGAATGTTCTGACATTCTATAAAAGGAACAAAATTAGAAGTTTAATGTGGCTTCAGATCTGATTCAAATATACAGCTGAAGACAAAATCTTAAATAGATACAGAAACCCGTGGAATCTGAAAGTGACTGAAACTCATGATTTTATATGTGATAATTTCTTTCTAGATTAGGGGACTTTAAGAAATACAGAGTTAAGTCATTACATTGGGGATAAAGGGAAACTTCACTCTGCTCCATACAATGTTTCTTAATGACCCTAGAATAACAAATATTTTTTGAATTAACTTAGAGCCAGAGAATTCTGTAAACATTTTACATATATTCATATATTTATTCATGACAATAACCCTGAGAATTATCTACTTTTTTTTTCCTATTTTCTTGGTTAGGAAACTTAGGCTTAGAGAGTATATACTTAATTTGTCCAGGGTCAACTATCTAGTAAATAGTGGGGCTGGGATTTAAAACTCAGACATTTAGTTGGATATAAAATATTAGAATTGATAGTCAAAGTCGGCTTTTATTTTATTCCTGACCTTTCTTTATTTTCCATTTGAGCATCAGCTGAAATCCTTTTAGGAATCAGTATTTTGCTTTTCCACTTCCTTATCTATATCTGGGATTTTTTTTAAAAAAACACATTATCTCCTTTTCAAAGATTTGTGGCATTATACTGTTCCTTTGTATGTCTCTCTCTCTTCCATTAGGTTAGGAACATTATCAGTAGCTTATATGTATTTTGTTCTAAATTGCTTATTGAATGAATGTATGCTCAGACTAACTAGATGATGTTTCTACATAGCTAATCTCATTTAAAATAAAAGCTATGCTTAACATTCAAAGTTTCCATAGTTGCAGCAATTATCAAAAATCCTATTTATATCTAGTCTCTCAGTCTTTCAAAGACAGGATCTGCGTTGATACTCCAGCACATGTCTGCATGCTTCTACCCCTTGCTAGTGACAGACAGGTGATTTGCCCAGTGCAGGTGGAAGGGAAGCAATAACAGCATCCCAAGTATCCTTGATACACATTTCCTGGTGGTGCAACATCATCCGTACTGTTCTGGAGAGACCGGACAACCCACGTCTCACCACTCCTCACAAGGTTGAGGTTAGGAACTTGAGGATGGAGACAGAATTGAAAAGATGTTAGAAATGTTCCCTTATGCTATTTGGTTCCTCTGTGGATCAGTCTTTAGTGGTGTCTAAGAAATACTGATAACTCATGGTTAGAGAACATGTGTGGTGGATTACAAATTTTTCAAAGTTACCATCACTTGAAGATTCTCACATAACATAGTCCACACTTTTGAAAATCATTATATGCACAATGAAATACCATTGCTTACCATCACATTGGTGAATTTTTCAAAGACTTACAGTAAAAATGTCAAGGCTATTGACTGAGAAAGAACTCTTAATCCACAAATTGCTACAACTACTATAGACAACACTGTCAATTTCCAATGATGGTAAAGATGCACACACTTGTGGCCAGTTTTAGGTGTGTGTTCTACTTATTTACATGTGCATGAGGAAATGTTCATATGATATTGTTTGTGCTAGAAAAAGCTGGAAACAACCTAAATGTCCATCAGCAAAGACATAGATGAATAAATTGTGGAATATTCATACAATATTAAAAATAAATAAAATATAGTTTACCAAGACTCATGAATCTCAAAAACATAATGTTGTATGAGAAAACAAGTTGCAAAAGAGTACTGCAGTATTTACATGACTGTTAAAATCTTGTGAACCTATATTTTTTTATGAATATGTTAATATCTAGGAAAAGTATAAATTAACATATGGGTATGACAGAAGGCAATTCTGGAGGGTGGTTATCTCTGGGGAGAGGGAAAAAGAGGAGATAATCAAGAAAGGACACAAACACATTCTATTGACTAAGATTTTTATTGAAGCCAGGTAGAAGCTACATTGGTGTTCATCTTTCTAATTTTTGTATCCTTTTGGATATCTTAAATAAACATTTATGAAGATAAAACACGCTATTACCAAGAGAGTTTTCAGTATTAAGACTGGCAACTAAAGATACTATCTGAATTTTTTCAACATATGAAGTAGGCATAACATATAGAGGAAAAAAAATCAATAAAAAACTATGGAATGAATATGTGTAACAAACCTATTTCCCTTCATATTCAAATATTTTCGACCAGAGGCTGAATTTTACATTTGGGTGCAGAAAAGGTGCTTGACAATGTTATGTTGTAAGAAAATTGTAGACCACATACAGGCAATTGTTGAGATAGCCATTTCTTTGACTCCAAAAGTTCTGATATAATGAAAATTTAAACAGGGGTCCTCAAACTTTTTAAACAGGGGGCCAGTTCATTGTCCCTCAGACCGTTGGAGGACCATTAGAGAGAGTGGCACACATTCCACACATGCGCACTGTGGGCCTGGGACGAGTTGGCTGCTAAGCAGGACAGGCAGCAGGGGCAAAAACACCCGGCGGGCTGGATAAATGTCCTCAGCAGGCCACATGTAGCTGGCGGGCCGTAGTTTGAGGATGCCTTACTTAAAATATGGGAGGAGCTCACACACACACACACACACACACACACACACACACACACACAAGGATGAAACCAAGTTGTCTAGAGAAGCATAAAAGCACTCCTCCCCTGCTTGAAAATTAGCTATAGCTAATTTTACTCTGCTCAATGCTAGTATGTATTGTGGCAAGAAAATTGGCTCTATAGTTTAATTTTGCTTTTCGTTTTGTTTTGTTTTTATTCTCTTTTCAAAACAAGTCTTTGGTCCCAGGCTAACTGAAGGAGCATTTTACTAATTTGGGTGCAAGGAAGATGCTTAGGCTCTTGGGCCGCCTAAATACAAGTCAGCACTGGCATTAAGATTACACTCTGCTAGAAATCCAAGGCATATTAGATTTTAGCATTCATTTAGAGTTAAGCACCTGTCACCTAGCTGATGAGTTGTAATTATGAAATTCTGCGAAGGACTTGAGATGGGCTTTCAAATAATTGGATTACTTTATATATTATACCAATGATTTTTTAAGCAAGAAGTCCACAACGAAGACCTACATTAGAATAGATTGTTCCTGTATTATGTCGTCCTTAGCTCTCTGCTCCCAGATTGGGAAATAGAGCATGTTTTTAGACATTTTCTCTCATGAAGGGCTTTTTATCTTTGGGCAGGTTGGTAAAGCATTTTAATCAAAATAAAAATTTGTAAAATATTTACAATCCTTAGCCTTAGAACATTCTTGAAATCCTATAAGAAATATTTTCTAAACTTAACAAACACAGAACTTGAATGAATCCAGCAACCAGACCAGTAAATCCTGATCTTCTCATTAGGGGTGTGAAACTCCATTTTCTCACAATTCCACAAATTATATTAACCTTTTGATATTCAACCTAATCATTTAATAATGTATTATGCTCTTGTTATCAGTTTAATCAAGGTTCTCCTATGGCCTTGAAATCTCTTTCAGTGCTCACTGCCTGGGGAAGTAGAAGTATCGAGGTATTTGAGATATTTCTAGGTCTAACCAACCAATAAATATTTCCTGGAAAAAAGATGATTAGGAATTACAAATGGAAGTTTTATCTCTGAAACATGAAGTAGCTTGATCTATTAAAATAAAATTACTATGTTGTTTTTAGTCACAAAATACCTGAAAAAAATGACAGTAATCTTGAGTATTTATCATTTTAAATCATTTATAAAATCCCTAGCAACTTTGAAATGTCAGAAGTCAATGTTTATGAGGACAAAATTTCCGAAACCTGATTTGTAGAGATTTTGCTAGTCGAGGCTTCAACATCTATAGAAGACCACAGGGTATCTCAAAAGGTGAGAACAAGAGTTTAGCATTTTTTCTCAGTTCTCAAAGCATAATAAATTTTCCACGTGATAGATATGTCATTAATCATGACATTTATCATATATATGAAAGTGTATATGTACAATTTAAGTCATATATAAAATAAACTCCTGTGTATTCCCCAGCCAGGTTAAGTAGTAGAACATCACTGGTACCTTAGAAGCCTCCTGAACATCCGTCCTCCCTCCCCTCACCAATAGCCACTGTCCCTGACTTTGTGTTAATCATTCCCCTATTTTTGTTTGTAATTCTATCATTTATACATGTACCCTTAAGCAGCCAACTGCTTAGTTTTGAAATAGTGAGTAGTAAGCTCAAACCTAGCTGTGTAAAGTAAAGATAATGTTGCTACTGTCAGAAAGAAGATTCCAGGGGGGAAAAAAAAAGAAAAGAAAAGAAAAGAAACTGTCCTGAGACTATGAGTCTGGTTTCAGTTTCCGTGACAATTGACAAGAAGCCTCCATAAGGAAGTCAGTGAGCGAGGTCACAGGTGTGTCCCGGGAAACACAGGGCTCACCACAGTGAGAACCTGGCAAGGCTGATGCCAGGCTGACGTGGGGGCCAGGTTTGGGATGTTAGGAAGGACCTGTTCAGGGAGAACAGCCTGCTCTGTATTTTCTGTTTCTAAGCTCACTGGGGCCTATCTCTTAGGAAAGTTCAGATCGGATTTCCTTCCTTCCTTTTTCTTTCTTCCTTCCTTCCTTCCTTCCTTCCTTCCTTCCTTCCTTCCTTCCTTCCTTCCTTCCTTCCTTCCTTCCTTCCTTCCTTCCTTCCTTCCTTCCTTCCTTCCTTCTTTTTTTTTTTTGACAGAGTCTCGCTTTTGTTGCCCAGGCTAGAGTGAGTGCCATGGTGTCAGTCTAACTCGCAGCAACCTCAAACTCCTGGGCTCAAGCCTCAGCCTCCCGAGTAGCTGGGACTACAGGCATGTGCCACCATGCCTGGCTAATTTTATATATTAGTTGGCCGATTAATTTCTTTCTATTTATAGTAGAGACAGGGTCTCGCTTTTGCTCAGGCTGGTTTGGAACTCCTGACCTTGAGCAATCCTCCTGCCTAGGCCTCCCAGAGTGCTAGGGTTACAGGCGTGAGCCATGCGCCCAGCGGCTGAGATTGGATTTCTTTGCAGTGATGTGAGCATCCAGCAGATAGGGCAGGAAGGCGCGGAGGAAAGAACAGAAACGTCATAAGCACGTGGTCAAAGGAAGCCCAGTATGGGTAGGAATCTTGGCCAGGCTCACTAGGCGTCCTGTCCTCAGGTTAAGAGAGTACAGAGGTACCTTGTGATGGTGACATTCACGCTGCTTTCACAGGGACCCCGTCTGGCTCTCTATATCTGATACACTCTAGAATTCAATTCTGGGATCTCCTTTCTTCATTCTCCTGGGAATTATTTTTCTACCAGGTCCTGTATTGGATATCTTGTTTTCTGTGTCCTGTGTGTTCCTTTTGCTTGATTTCTATCTTATTGAGTGGCCAATATCCTAGATGGGAATGTTTAAGCATTTTAATCAGCTCTTGAATGTTTGAAAATGTCTATAGTATACCATCATGCTGGGCTGGGGATAGAATCTAGGTTGGAAATAAGGTTCCTATAAAATTTTGAATGCAGTGTTCCATTGCCTTCTTGCTTCCAGTGTTGTTGAGAAACTCAAAGTAATTTTTATCCCAGATCCTTTGTTTTTGACAATTTTTTTTTTGCTCTCTAGAAACTTATGGAATCTTCTTTCTTTCTCTCCACCATTCTGAACTTTCACAACAATGGTCTTTATTGTAGGTCAATTTTTACTCAAATTTTTCAGATTTTGTGTTGGGCACTTGACAGATCCTTTGAAATTGTCAATTTATGTCTTTCAGGATTAGGATGCTTTGTAGATTATTTTATGATGATTTTTTTCTTTCCACTTTTTATATTCTTTTTCTGGAATTCATGTTACTTGGATATTAGAATTTCTAGAAATGTCCTTTAAGTGTCTTAATTTCTTCCCTTCTATTTTCTAATTCATTATTTCTTGCACTACTTTCTGGGAGATTTCATCAACTTTATCTTTTTCATTTTGACTGTTTAATTTCAAAGCATTCTTTATTTTCTGAAACCCCCCCCCCCAATCATATAGTATCTTATTCTTGTTGCATGGATACAATAACTTCTCTTATTTTTTTAGGATGTTGGTTATTAATAACAGGAATTGAAAAAGTCAACTTCATTTAAGTATGAAATTCACCTACAGTAAAATGCACCCATTCTAAGGTCCTATTAAATGAGTTTTCACGAATGTATACCCTTGTGTAACCACCACCATAATCAAATACAGAACATTTTCATCATCTCCCAAAAATTCCCCTCTGCTTTCTTTGTTCCAGTAAATTTCTCAACTATGCCCTGGTCTCAGGCAACTGCTGATTTGCTTTCTGTCATTATATATTAGATTTATATTTCTGTAATTAATGATAGAGTTTTAATTTTTTCCCCTAAAATAATTTGTTTCTTCCAATTTTTTAAATCTTGTTTTGTTTTTCCTTTAGTGAATATATCTTGTTCTCTTTCATGTAGAGGCTTTCCAGAAATCTCTGGTCACCCTTGCTGGTATTAAAGTGGGATATTAAAAAGGTGACTGGAAGGTCTGAACACCTGGACCTATTGATTCTGAAGTTGACTGTGGTGTGATCAGTGGGGGCTGCTCTTGGGAGATGCTAGAAATTTAGACAGTTTTCTTGTGCTAGTCACTAGAGAGGAGTTTTTCAGTCTTTTACATAGAAATGCTGGTAGTGTTTTGGGAACTGAGTGGAGCGGAAGAGTTGAGGTTGGGGGCGTTTAGCATTTGCATTCAATATACACAGAGACAATTTCTTTATTTTTGGTAGGGAGCACAGCCCTGCAGTCTCGAGTACAGAGACCTCCCTCTGCCCAGCCTCGACTGTTTCCACAGAATCAACCTGCAATTTTATGCTGATGTAGAGGACAGGCAATTTCTCAGTGGCTTGGAATGGGGATGGGAGTCTGGCACTCTTAACTGTTCTTTTACCCGATCTTATTTAAGTCTCTCTTTTTATCATCTCTAGATACCTGGAACAGACAAATTCAGAGACTGTATTAGCTAGAGATCTACAGAAAAACAGAACCAATAGAATCCGTACAGATATATTAAGGGAGATTTTATTATGGGAATTGAGTCATGCAATTATGGAAGCTGAGAACTCCCATGATCTGCCATCTGCAAGCTGGAGATCCAGGAAGGGGGTAAGTCCAAAGGCCTGAGAGCCAGTGGTAGGGGTCTGCTGGTATAAGTCCACAGTTGCAAGCCCAGGAATCTGAAGTTCAGATACCCAAGGGCAGAAGAAGATGAATATCCCAGCTTCAGAAGAGAGTGCAAATTTGCCTTTCCTCCACTTTTTTGTTCTATCTGGACCCTCAATGGACTGTGATGCCCACCCACATTGATGAAGGTGGATGTTTTTACTTTTACTGAGTTCTCTGATTCAAATGCTAATCTCTTCCAGAAACATCTGTCAGACACACCCAGAAATAATGTTTTACCAGTTATCTGGGCATCCCTTAACTCAGTCTAGTAGATGCATAAAATTAACCATCACAGAGACTTTTGAGAATTCTCTGATATAAATTAGGATGGTTTTTAGTTTTCTCTACTATCAGTTTTCTGGTTGAGTCGCCTACCACTTGCCTTTCTGTTTTCCAGCTCCCAATATTTTATTATTACTCTCTTTCCTGTTTTCCTCATCCTTGTGGGTTTATGTCTATTTTAAAAATCCCTTAACTTTATTACTAAAGATGTTTAGAGAGAGGAAAAACAGATATATGAACTCAATCTGCTATCTTGATCCCAAACTCCCCTCTATAAGACATTTTATACTATATCATATGCAATAGAAGAATGGGCATGTAAATTAATCAAACATGTAAATATTTATGGAATAAGTAATTCCCCTTCTTTAAATTGCTAATTTGGTCAGTAGAAAATTTTCATAAAATGATGCATTACCACTATGCTACTTTCATATCATAGAGCCATTCACTAGGTACAATTTTGGGCAATTTTATATTCATTATGCTGTTAAACCACTATTACGATCAAAGGGAGAATTTTAAAACAATATATTAAGATATGAATTAGATAACAATGCCTAACCAAGAATTTTAAAACAATATATTAAGATATGAATTAGGTAAGAATGCCTAACCAAGATTTGGACATCTATGAATTAAATCCTCTGATGTTATTGCCTTTAGATAAAATAGCACTAGTCTATTTAGAATTTATATTTATTTATATAGCAATAATTCCAGATATACTTCATTAGTTTCATTGAATTAAATCATAGATGGAGGTATCTGAAAAGGCAGCAGAAGGGGGTGATTTGGGACTCTGCTTGCATGCAGGATGGCTGGTGTACTTAGGCTGAAGTTTGTTTACCAGGGACAAAGATGCTGTGAGCAATCTGAATGTAAAGGCTATGCCTTAACCCACTAACACTGCACCTGCTGGGCACATGGTCTCTCAGAAAGGCAGGTTGAGAATATTCATTAAAGACCAAAGTGAAGACCATTTTGAGTGCAGGTGAGGTATTGGGGCTAGATTTGCCAGATAAAATACAGGATACCCAGTTAAAAATTGAGTTTAAAATAAACAAGAAATCTCTTCTTAGCGAAGTATGCCCCATGCAATATTTGGGACATATGTATGCTAAAAGTAATTCAATGTTTATCTGAAATTCAAATTTAACTGGAGGGAGTCCAGTATTTTTATTTGTTAAATTTGGCTACTGAGGTCATGCCCTTAATCCAGAATCAGAATCTCTAATAAAGTTTAGATCAAAGAAATAAAAACTTAGAGCTTAAGGCAGCCAACACAGTGACCAGGGAGCAATGTACTCGGCGGAATGAAGGAAAGAATAATACATTCCATAAGGCATAGGCAGAGAGAATTGTGTCTATTCAGGAAGACAGAGGAGACTCGTGTCCCAATGTCCCCTCAATCTGATGGGAAGGATTTAAAAGAATGAGGGTTCTAGGGGTTACTATATCTTTGCTTTGGCAATGGCTTCATTGTGCTTCCTGGGCCAGCGAGACCTGGAAATCTGAGGTTAAACTCTAATGTAACAAGCACAGAAAAATGTCCACTCTATGGGAGTTCTAAGTTTAGAGAAGGCAGTGGAAAAGATTTGCCAAAAGGGCATTAAAGTTAAATTACAATATTTCAAACCACACTTTTTTTGATAGGACCAGACCATTACTAAGCACCTCTATTTTCCCCCAACCCCATGCCTACCATCTGTAAGTGTCTATAAATAGGAATTTTATGTAGACTTTCAGAATAGCCTTTTTATTTATTTTAAAAAATTTCTTTCATGTTTCTCTTAGGAGCAAAAACATGATCAGAGCTTACTGTCTCTTGAGTATTCTTCCCCATGCTCTTCATTTTCTTTCAATAACCCACACCACTGGGAAAACAGAGTATTTCCTAAATTGGCTGAGGGAGAACCCAAATTGCCTGAACCATTTCCCTTCCCTCAGGCAGGATCCATCCATATAATTCTAGAGAGCTGGTTACTGCTTGTGTTTGAAGACTTCTAGGAAAGGAACTGGTATAACATTTCTTCTGTGGGAGTAATAAAGAGATTCTTTCTTGCTTGCTGTTATTTTCAGACTTCTGTTGACCTGAGATTGAAACTTTGATTTCAATGTATGCAAAAAGAACAATTCTTTTCAAAGAGAAACAATTACTAGGATAAAAAACATGGCCACCAGCTTCCCCAGCTCTGACTGGTAACAGTTGGCCATCAGGCAGAGATGTCTAATGTCCTTAGTTTCCCTCCTGCTTCCATCACGAGTTCTGTATAACTGCCCCTTCTTTGCTGAGCATTTTGTAAGGAGGATTGTTTGAATCAGTAAAGGAGAGAAGGAAAATAAAGGAATAATCATTTTGTTAATCTATTGCTAAACTTTTAAGTTAAAATGTTCTGCACATAAGATTAAATATTTTATGCACATACATATATATCTACATTTAAAAATAAATATAGCAGATTCTTTCTCAATATTTTCTAAATCTTGTCATTAGATATTTCAATGGAAGAATATGGCCTTCTCTGTTTTATCTTGAGCTAAAGATCTCCAGCTTTGGGATGGTTACCCATTGCAGTTACGAGAGATAATACTATATAGTAATTGACACTATATAATAAAAAGTTACCTAGGGATTTGTTTTTCTTGGTAGGATAAACATCTGAGGTGGAGGTGAACCCATCAGCTCAATTGGTGCTGAGCAATAAAGGGAAGTTTGTTGCATGACCCCATCTGGAGAGGATAATATAGCAGGCTGCCAGTGCTCCCAGAAGAATGGATTGGAGGAATTACGTCTATGAAAACTGTACAGAATTAGCCAGAAAACAGCTTGATGGAGACTGTGGGACTATACTAGGTGGACTCAACAAACACACTTGGGGCTCAGCTATTGGCGGAGTTTTGCCTTTCAAGCACCAGATCCACCCTGGTCTAAGAGCAGGCTGCTCTCCCTCTACGCTGTCTTAAATAGGAAGAAATCCCTGACGACGTAATCTGTTTCCGAGATGTCCTTTGCTGCTTAGTGCTCACTGTGCCTCTGAGACTTTATTTTTATTTTATTCAAATTAAGGACTAAAGAGAACTGTGTCCTCTTGACCACTGTCCTACTTTATCTGTGTCACTCAGCAAGTGGCCCACAGGTCATGTGCATGCACAGTGCCACTTCGATAAGCCAGTGGTTCTCAGCTGGGGGCCATTTTACACCCCCCTCACCCCTCCACCCCCCACTCCCCCACCTCTCCCACTCACCCCCCATCAAAGACACAGTTGGGCAGGTTTGGAAACATTTTTGATTGTCATGATTTGGGACAGGGGTGCTACTATTGGAATTTAACAAATAGAGGCCAGAGATGCTGCTAAACATCTCACAATGCGCAGGGCAGGGCCCCCACCCCCAGCAACAAAGCATTATCTGGTCCAAAACATCAACACAGCCACTCTTGGGAAGCTCTGAATTAGACTAAGGGAAGAGGGCAATTAGGCTTCTCTCCCTCATCTTTCTCGAGTGAATTCTCTTCTCTTTCTATTTCCCTGTTCCTTCCCCAAACTCAGAACAGCAACTCTGTGGTTTCTCTAGCTGCAGCAAACTTCTGGCTCCTAGTACAGGTCCTAGCTCAGAGGCAGATGCTCAGGAAACGATGGTCTCTTCTCAGTCCTTTGCCAACTGACCTCATTTAAGGTATTCAGGGTGAGACTGGTCTGATGTGTACAGCCCACCAGAGAAGACAACATCTGCCCCCTCAGCATCTCTCCCAGCATCCTTTCCATTGCCATAACAGGAAGTCAATGGGAAGAGTTTAGGAATTTATTTTATGACTTAAAAAAAAAATCAACAAGATTAGAAGAGCAGGAAAGAAAAGCTATATTAGGCAGTACCTCCTGACCACTGTTCAGAATTCTCCCCATATGCCAAATACCATATTTATGGGGCTGGTGTGATCCTAAACAGATTAAATATAGAGGCAGACAGTTAGTTTTAACTGGCTAGGGGTGCTGCTTATACACTTGGAGCAACATTCAATTCAAATTAGAGCATACAAAGAGAGAGATCATACATTGAGACATCCTCTCAGCGAAGCTATTCTCACTTCAGTGAGGATCAGACTGTGTTCTCTGGAAAAGAGGGTTTTCCTGGAGATTTTCAAGGAAAAAGAAGCAAAGCTACAGCAGAGAACCCATTAAGATGCTCTGGCTAGTTCAGATTCCTCTTTTTAAAGCATGCTTTTAACTCACAACTTCACAAAAGGGACTATAAGTTTTCTTGGATGTTGTAAATACTGGCAACAATATTAGCTAATATTTATTGAACTTTCAGTATGTGACAATCATAATGACAAGTGCTTTATAGCAATATTTCATTTATCAGAATTCATTCCGTTTTCATTTACCAAACAATTATATTGTATTAGGTATGGTGATGGGTTATGGAAGTTTGAAGTCATGTAAAATTATCATTAGTTAACTTAAACACAATTATATGTGTCAAATAGCAAATAATATAGAGTGAAGTTCTGGTATCAATTGGATTATTGATGAAACTTTTAGCCAAGAAAGCTTTGTGTACTTTTCTATATCAGTGTTGGTCCAAATGTTTATTCTCCAGTACACTATTGCTAGTTATATATGGCTATTTAAATTTAAATCTAAATGAATTCAAATAAAAACTTAAAATTTAGCTTCTCGGTCTCACAGGCCACTTTTAAATTACTCCATCATCACATGTGGCTAGTGGTGATTGCATTGGACAGCACGTTATGGAACATTTTCATCTTTCCAGAAAGTTCTATGGAATAGTGCCGAGTCTAGGATCGTTATATTCAGGCTTCTTTGGTCTTAAGTCATTCCCTTTTGCACCCCACATTGGTCTTTTTCCCACTCCGGTTATACAAGAATGATGAACTCCTGGTAGGTAAATTAGTCTACAATTTGCACAAACTTCTGGGTCGATTGACGATATTCTTAAAACTTGATCTTTACTAGGTTTTTTTCTTCCTCAACTATACAGAATCCATCAACTGGAAATTTATTGCTGTAGTCATTCTGTTCTGTTTTATATCATACAAATCTATACCACATAGGAAATGCTGGGGGTTTGGCTCTGTTCCAATGCAGGAACATTCTATAATGTGTCTGTGAACTCTGTGAGACAAAAGGCCCACCACGAATGCCTTCTGTCATCAGAGTGGAATGGTTTATAGAGAGCTCCCTGGCTTTGAGCTGGGAACTAACATGTTATGAGCTGAACATGACCTCAAAACTCTCCACATTGTTCAAAATGTCTTCCCTTTATGTTGTTTTATATCTCTGTGAACTCTAAAACGCCCGTCAAGTCTGTTCTCTCCCTCTACAGCTCCTTCGCTCATGCTGACATCATGGAACCTGGACTGCTGCTGGAGCCTCCTGGCTGGTCTCTCCCCCACTTGCATCACACCCTTTAGGCAGGGTGGGCTTTTAAAATGCCCACTTGATTCCGTGCCTACAGGCCCTACCTTCTCCCTACATCCTGCTCCTCCGTTCTTTAAGCCAGCTCCCAAAGCCCTGGGTGTCCTGGCTGCCTCCTCGGTGCTCAGTCTCCCCTTGGACCACACCCCATCCTCATGCATCACGGTGACTTTCTCTCACTCCCATGGCTATAACCTCTTCTCAATACTCTTTTCTCTGTCACAGATGCCTTCTTGCCACCTCCCTTTCATCAGTTAATACCAATCAGCTCATCAGTGACTAGTCAGCTCAAAAGTCACTTTTTCAGAGAAGGCTTGTCTCAACCTCGGACTTCCTGCTAGAAGGTTCAGAAATCCAGTCTTCCTGCTAGAAGGTTCAAGAGGACATATGCTATTCTTTCATAGCAACTATCACATTGTACCTTTATATTTATGGGAGAAAGTATTACAGTGATGTCTGCTTCTCTCCCTACATTGTAGAATGACAAGAGTGCAGGGCTTTATCTGTTCAGGATGACCATCTGATCCCTTATGTAAAAACGTAGCAGGCTCTCGATAAATACCTTTTGAATGAATGAATGAATGGATAAATTACAGCCAGCTGTCCTCAGTGAAATGAAACAAAAGCCAGTATGAAAATTGGGATGAAATTTCAGTGTAAAACGCAGGGGATGATGAGTAGAAGAATCACCTACTTTATAGAAACAGTGGTGGTTTTCATTGCCAGGTCTAGGCAATCTGCTGAGCTGACAGGCAACTCTCTGACCTAATAGTGCATGGGATAGTGGTGAAAAGTGCAGAACCTAGAGCCAGACCTTCTGGGTTCAAGTCCTGGCTCCTTCCTCATTGCCAGCTGTGGAAACTTGTGCTGCCAAAACAACTCACCTATTCCTATCCTTTCTTTTTTCTTTCTTTTTTAGTTAAAGAGGGATCCTTGCTCTTTGGTAAAAGCAATCTTCCTCCTGTATTCTTGGTGGCAGCTCCTCAGGGATCTCCCTTGATCAATAATCTCTTCTCTTTCCTCTATCTTCAGCCTCCTCCCCTCTTCTGGCTTCTGCTCAACAGCATTTACATTTGATCGAGTATTTCTCTTTTTAAAAAAAACCATATGTTGCTCCATCTCTCCTTCCACCTCCTGCCCTCTCTCTCCTTCACTGTATGCTCCCTGTATCTTATAACCCACTAGAATGGCTCCACTGAAACATCTTTGACCAAAGCAAAAATGAACTTCATTTCTCAAAACCCCATTGAAAAATTTTAGTACCTATCTGATCTCTAATCTTGACATTACTGAGCCCTCCTTTACCTTTTTCTTGAATCCTTTGGGGGTTTCCTTTCTACCTCTCTGGTGGTCCCTTCTCAATCGCCTCTATCAGACGAGTCTCCTCTACTTATCTTTTCATACTGTAAACACACACAGGGACACAACAATTTTGCCTGAAATTTCAGGGGGGTGAGCTATCCTAAAATCCCCAGTGTTCATATTTTATATGCTGATAATTCCCAAATATGAACCTTCATCTCCGTCTTCTCTGGATTTCATCTCAGTAGATCCAAGTAGTTTACTAGGTTATCTCCACCTGGATGTTTCCTAGGCACTTCTAAATTACCAAGAGTAAAACTAAACTAATTCTCATTCATCCTCAAACCTACTTCCCTAGCCATGTCCCTATTTAAGTAAATGAAAACACAATTCATCCAGTCCTAGACTAGACAAAATTTTTTAGACAAATTCATTTTTTAGTCCCTTTTTTCCCCTCACCATTAGCATTCAAACAGTTGCCACATCTTATTTCTTCTCCCTCCTCAGTGTACCCATGGATCCTCCAGTCCTTGGCATCTCCACTGCCCAAATGTTAGCAGACACCACCATCACAGTCTGCACGGACCACTGCACTATCCTACCATTGGTCTTCTTATTGCTGCTTTGCCTGCAATCCATTATTTGTAATTTAAGATAAAGATTTCCTTCAAAACAGCAACCATGCCAGTTTCAAGTCATCCTACTCTCCTTGGGGTAAACTTCAAACTTGCCCCATTCTTTTTGTTCCCAATCAACCCCCTAAGGGGTTATTATACTCATATTGATTTTTTTAAATTACTTGATACTCTGTGGTCTGTATTCCCCTCAGCCATTTCACTTTCTTTCCTCTTCCTGGAACTCCCTTCTCTTGACTATGCCCAGCCATCTGACTATCTTCTACTCTTCCTTCAAATCTCTGCTCAGTATACCTTCCCCAGAGAGGCACTTTATAATCTCCCAGGCTGGATTAGCCATAACAGCCTTGACTTCCTCATCATACCCTTTGTGTAAATTGCTCTTTCAGAGTCTATTTTCCCATGAGACCCTCAGCCCTGAGAGGAAGGAGCTATACTTCCCTTGTTAGCTGTTCTGTCCTCACCACTCAGCACAAATCCGAGAGATAGTAAGTGTTCATAATGTGCATGGTGAAAATTTGGCCAATGTGCTTGATTGTGTATTCTAACACAAATCCCAAGTCCTATGGAAATCAGGCTAAAGGGTGTTATCAGATCAAGGGAGATGGGACAGGTCTTATGGAAGAGGATCTTAGACCAGAGGTTTTGTTTGCATTGGTCTAGAGAAGGGAAAGGCATTGAGGTAGGGAGAAGAGTTCCAGCAGAGGCAGAGAGGAAAGGTTGAGCATGACAGTAAGAGGATATCTGACTAACTGAATTACAGTACTCAGGATGGAGCCCAATGGGAAGTAATGATGAGATGTAGTCTCTGGGTATGAATGGGGCAGGTGATTGACCTCACCTGTGGACACAGTTTCCCTAAGATAAGACAATATCTTAGGTGCCAATTACAGGAACTCTTGGGGAAATGGAAAGTCATTTATGAGTATGTAAAACTTTGGCCTTATATAGATTTCTAGAAGTAATTAATTCTAGCCCAAAGCTCTTGCATTAGTTCCATAAATGAATCAGATCCCTTTTGTCCACGTAGGCAAAGGTGGCATGGAAATAGGAGGGTCACAGTGTATGCACATTGTGCCGTCATCTAAATGTGCCTGTCAACACGGCCTGCCACATTTCAGTACCTCTCCCACCATCAACCAGGGAACTGGAAAGGAAGTAAAATTCAAATATTCTCCAGGATTAAGGAACCAATTCAGGAGGAAGGGGAAGACTGAGTTGCCTGACCAATACAGTACGTGAGTGTGTTTTTGTGCTTGAATTATTTTGACAGTTGCATCTACTAATTTTTTGATGAATATAGAACTTTTTATACCTGGAGATTTAATCATTTTTTTAATTGCTTGAAAGCAATAGAGACTGCCTATATATCATGAATATTAAGGTTAGGCAATATTTTGTTTAAAAGTTTATCCCTATAATTGAAACAAATTCAGATAGCAAAATTATCTTTCTAACTTTTGGCTTTTCTTGAAAATAAATGCTTCCAAGTCATAATAATGACAACTCTTGCCAGGTGTTGGCAGTGCAGTTTCACAAAAAGATTTTCATTCACCAGCTTAGCTGCTGGTGCCATCTAGTGGCCAGTCCAATGGATAGACAAAGATGGGTTCAGAAAATGTACTCAAGAAGAATTTGTTGCAATCTTTTCTTTAATATTGATAATAATGATGCCCTCAAAGAAAACCAGATATTAATATTTATATTGTAATTTGAAAGTTATCAAAGGAAATAAATAGAAAAAGTGACTAATGTATTTTAAGAGAAATGCACTTGAAGGCTAAATTGTTCACATTGAGATTAAATACTTATCAAACTAGTAAGCAAAAAATTCTGGAACCATTCTTCTTATAGTAAAGACTAACCATAGAAATAATGAGAAATTGTTGTAAGTTCTCATTTATCTAGGAATATTATATGAAATGAAATACTAATATATTTTTTAATTGAACAGTAGAATGAAATGGAAAAACCCAAACCTTATCTGGAAGTCAAAATTATTTCACCATCATCATCAGGGACTAGAATGGTTAAATGTCCCAAATTTGAAGAGCCATGACTTTCTTCTTTAGAGACATTTCCCCCTACCTAGACTTTAGAGTGTATCTACATTAATATTTATCAGCAGAAGTTTCTCCCCCTGTATTTTGCTACTTTGTATTAGTGTTGATCCCACATCAGTACAGTCTGTTTGGTTAGCACTAAGTGCTACAAAGAATGAAAAGGGTTGCAATTTAAGACATTCTTGGGTTTCTGTGGGGAGACAAATGCAATGGTCTGAAATGGCCCGGGAGGCCCTGAGCTTCATTAGAGGGCTCACCTTCCACAGAGGGCCCTCTGTTTAAGGGGCTGACTCACCTCTAGCCCATTAGGAAAGAACTCAAGGTTCTTGACCCCCCTTGGTTTTACGTGAGCAGATTGCTTTTTGATGTTGTTGATTTTATTGTTAGCAAGGTGCTTAGGACATAGGTTAACATAGTTCAATAAAGAACCCTGTCAAGCTTTGATGAACTTCCTCTAAAATGAGAGGATTATACTCCTGACAAGTTTTCAGTAAAAAAAAAAAAGAGAAAAAAAATGCTTAGAACTGTTTCCCTGCCCTGGGTATAGTAATGAGTTTGTCCTGAATCATGCCACATTTCTGTCCTGTTCCTTTTAGGTGCAATGGACTTTTCAAATGGCCAGTTAAGTCATGGCCAGGGCCATGCAAGGAAAGCAAGGAGCCCTCACCACACTGCATTCCCCTCTCTCACAATCGTTTCGTAAAGAGTATTAATAGTTAAAAATCATTTGTGTATTTGTTCACTTATTTAGTCAGTGATTAGTTCCTTAAATATCTATCAAACAGCTATTTGACTAAGGCCATCAAGCTCAGAATGATGAAGTCATAATTCTCATTCTCAAAGAACTACCAGTAAGAGAAAAGTATTTCTTAGTGAAAGAATAGCCTTCACCAGTAGAAGGCAAAGTAGTAGAAATACAAATAAGAATTCTCGGATTTCAGAGGCAAAAGAAATCCCCGCAAGTTGTGCAGTCAGGAAAGGAGTGAGGACATTTTAAAGCATCGCCATGTAATGTAGGCTTTGAAGACTGGATATAGTTTCAATGAAGAAAAATGAGAGGTAAGTGCATTCTATCATGAAACAGCAAATATGGTGAACCAGTAAGTAACCAGGTTATTTGAAACATGAGTAAGTGCTGGGTACCAATGGGATATTGGCTTGCAAAAGCTGTTTAAAAGATAGACTTTTATTTGGTAGTCAATGGAGTCAATGAAAATTTATAAATAGGAAAGTGAATTTATTAGAGTAGGGTTTTAGGAGACTTAACAGAGAAATCACATATATCCATCTGGCAAATAAAATGGAGAACAAAGGAGAGAGCCTAGAAGTGAGATGACCAGTCAGAAGACCTCCTTACAGGACTCAGGAATGAAACGAGGAGCAACCACATACTGCAGAGGTAGGACTGATAGAGCGTAGTGACCACTTGGATTTGTAGAAAGAAGAGAAAAGGGAGATGGGGGAAGAGTCAAAGGAAATTTACTTTTTAAGCCTAGGTGATTGGACATATGTCCACACAAAAACTTACACGTGAATGTTTATGGCAGATCGATAGCCAAAAGGTGGAAACAACGTAAATGTCCATCAACGGATGGATGGATAAAGTGTCATATCTGTACAATGGAATATTATTGAGTCATTAAAGTATTGGCACATGCTGCAACTTGGATACACCTTGAAAACATTATACTAAGTGAAAGAAGGCAGTCACTCAAATTCACATATTATATGATTCCATTAATGTGAAAGTCCATAACTGGGAAAACAACAGAGACAGAAAGTGTGTTGGTGTTTGCTTGGGCTGAGAGTATGGATGGGGGAGGGGGTTCGAAAGGGGTGATAGCTAAAGAATACAGGGTATCTTTTTGAGGAGATAAAATGTGTTGGTCTCAGGACCCCTGTACACTCTTTAAAATGTCCTAAAATTGATTGTAGTGAAGGTTGCACATATCCTTGAATATACTGAAAACCACTGAATAGTACACTTTAAGTGAGTGAATCGTGTGGTATGTGAATTATATCTCAATAAAGCTGTTTTGTTCTTTTTTTAAGAGGGCCAGGCACATGCTATAAAGGATTTTAATTGTCATGATAAAAGGAGAGTTCATCAGGGACAGCTAGGAGTGAATTCAACCTGGGGGTCAGGAAAGACTTTATACCAGAGTGATGCTCAGGCTGAGACTCGAAATAGGAGGGGCCATTATATTGTCCCCAGTGCTCCTCTTGCAACCATTCGTTACACTGTTGCCACAGTGATCTTTTAAAAACTAAAATCAGACCACGCTGGAGGGTGGCACATAACGGTCTTCCCAGACACTGCTAACATCCTATTTAGTTCCATGGGTAGAGAATACGTGACTGTTATTTTTCTGTGTATAAAGATTACTGTATATATGCTTGTTAAAATGGATGATACTTTGCAAGATGAAAAAAATCTGATTATGTTACTATCCTGTCTAAAATCACTCAATAGCTCCACATCACCAACAGGCTGGAGATTCAGTTGCTGGCAATGAGCTGGCTTTGTTCACTGTTACACCCTAAGTTATTTGCACAGTGCCTACAGTGGGCGACCTACAGCATTAGGCTGTCTCTGAGCCTGAGACGATGACTTGGATGCAGGCAGTTTATTTGGGTGGTGATCCCAGAAACCAAGAGCGAGGGAGGGGCAAGTTCGGAGGAAAAGCCAATAGAATAGTGCATCATCAAGGTTGCCAATGTAGGCAATAGGGCTTTATTTCCACCAACACCTCTGAGGGGCATATAAAATGCCTCCTAGAATTGTCTGCCTGACAAACAAGAGATTGGCACATTCCTGCTCCGGCACCCCACGGCCACTAACTTGCGGGCAGGCTGAGCAGGCTCCAAAGGGGCCAGCGACCACCCTGAGGCAGGAAGAAGAATAGGAAGAGGTGGCACACACTTGAGGTGGGAGGCTGCCAGCCACGGATGAGTCTTAGCCTGCCCACTACGGCTACGGCAGAAAATGGAAGTGCACCAATGAGGATGTGCCGTGGGACACCAAAGGCTTCTGCTATGTACCGTCTTCCCTGTTTCCTCTACACATACGTTTTGCTTCAACTTTCCATAACTATTAATGCTTGCAGTTACCCAAAATTGAAAATACAGTCGTCCCCTTGCCCATCTCTGTTTCTACAGATTCCATCTGAGCGTGCCTTTTCTCATCTGCTTGTTGAATTCCCACTCATCCAAAGGACCCTGTTTGCATGTCCCTTTATCTTGTGATGCCCTCTTTCTGGGCACTCTGCACCTGCACACACGTCTTGACCCTATTGCTTCCTAATCGTTTGTATGTTTCTACCTTCTTAGGCCAGTGAAATGCTTAGCAGATAGTAAGAACTCAGTAAATGTTAAAAGAAGGGCTGAATGAACTTCATAGCTGTTAATTTTTCAGGTTTTGATAGAAAAGTGAAGTAATAGTTCTCAAATGTTTTGGTCTCAAAACCCCAGTACCTTCTTAAAAATTATTGTAGATCCCAAAGAGCTTTTGTTTATGTGAATTATATTCGTCAAAATTTACCGTGGAAGAAACTGGAGCTGTGATGTATTAAAAATATATCATAAAACATTAGATGTTAGCATAAATAGCATTTTTAATGAAAATAGCTATATTTAGTGACAATTTTGGCATTGCTCTATATTTTTGCAAATGTCTTCAATGTCTAGCTTAATAGAAGACAGCCAGATTCTCACATCTTCCTTCCTATCAATCTGTTGTGATATGTTGTTGTAGTTAAAGAAAATCCAGCCTCACACAGATGTGTAGTTGGGAAAGGAAGGTGTCTTTTAATAGTCTTTTTAGCTAATTTGAATATTCTTCTTTGAAACTATCCAAAACTCATTGCAAGGTAGGTTCTTAAAGATTAGGCACAATGTTGTATCTGAAACCAATTTTATCACCATGCTTTCTTTGGTCATTTGGAAAGTATTGGTTCACTTAATTATGAAAATTTTCCAAATGTTCACGGATTTAATATAATACAACATGAAAAAATCACATTTGTTAATATCACTACCTATCTCATTAGAAAAGTCTTTAAGTGTTAGGAAGCTGTCATGCCCATAGGGGGTAGGTTCAGGTTTAAAAGATTTCTAATTTTCATTTGAAAGTTCAAATTTTACTAGTGGCAACATATACTATGAGTTTTCCTTAAAGCAATAGGTTAATTTTGCTCAGTTTTTAATTTTGTCTGCCAAGTCCGAATAACCATAGTTTGTCAGCCATTCTTTCAAGTAAAAATGGTGTTCCATGTACTCAAAGTTTTAGATTTAATAAAACTAATACTTTCTACACCCTCATGAAGGACAGCTTTCAGTAAAACTGACATTTTCTTTCCTTTTTTTTTTTTTTTTTACTTCCAGTGTGTGATATTGAAGGACAAAATGGCAGATAAGCAGTACAGTCAGAAAGCACTACCTTGATGCATGCAATGTTACCCACTACTACTTTTAAAGCATTAGTGCAGATGTCAACCCAGTGGAAAAGGCCCCATAATATCTCAGTATTATTATGACAGTTGTTTTTGCCTTAGGGCACCCCAGAATCTTAAGAATCTCTGCTGATTCACAAACCTTGCTTTGGGAATCACTGAAGTAGAAGATTGATGTGCCATCGATTATTTGCATCCTTGAAAATAATTTCAAGAGTTTATTAAGTTATATCCAAACAGGATATGGATATATGGATATAACCCATAATTTGACACCACCTGATTACTTACCTCATCCTAGCAATGCCTCTTTATCAATCCTGGCCCACTTGAAGCTCTGCTCGTTACCTAGTATCCAACAAGAAGTTCCCAAAACAAATGAAAATAATCTGGAAGGAGAAGCAGAGGGACTTCTGACATTCTTAAATATGCCACTTTGTTGTCATGGGTTCCAGAATCATTGGATTACAGTCTGGTTCTCCTTGATTAGTTCAACTTCTTGTAGATCTCCAAAGGGAAACTAAAGAAAAGGCACTTTGGCCACATCTAGATTCAAGTTCTATTCCATTCCTATTGATCAGAGTGAAATGCAGGCAGCAAAACCAGGAGAAACTCCAGGGAAAGAAAGGCCAAAGTCCATAGTAGAAACTTTCTTCTTCCAGTGCTTTCCTTGGAGTGTTGTCTGTTTTAAGGAAGAAAGAACAGAACTTCTACCAAGGAGAGAATGAGTGGAAAATACCGCATAGCAGTTCAACAGAAAAACACCTAAGAATTTTAGCTGACCAGGGCCTGGGCTGATTTTCAAGACTGAGCAGGTCATATGCTCGGGAAAGCCATCTGCCATGTGCCCTCATTTTCCTCTGACTCGTCTCTTACTGGACCATAACCGGACTGAGCATTCCATATCTAAGGCAATAGCTAATAATATTCAGACCTTATGTTTGGGTAGAACCTCATAGCTTACAAATATTACCCTAACGGTTTGTCAATCACCCAAACTGTGCTAGGCACATCTATACTTATTAGTTCATTGAGCAACAGTAATTGATTGAGCATTTACTAGGTGTTAGTTCTGTGCTAAGCACTTTTAAATATATAAAATCTTGCTTAAACACTCCAACATCCTTTCAGGTAGGGCTATTAGTGTTTCCATTTAATGATGAGAAAACTAGTCCCAGGGAAGTTAAGTAATTTGCCCAATGTCATGCAATTAGAAAAGGATGGCGCTCATATCTACCTGATTGGAGCAGAGGCTCTTCACCACTGCACTGTTCCAGGTAGAATGTGCCCAGGAAGAGCTGGTTAAGTTGTTTGAAGTGTGCAAGTCCTTGGGAGAAAAGAAAGGATTTCTTAAGTCATTAGCAAAGACATTTTTTATTTATTAATAGGTTTGTGTGTGTGTGTGAGAGAGAGAGAGAGAGAGAGATTATTGGCCTAATAACTGGACAGAAGAAAAGCATACCTCCTCTTATCAGACTCACTGGCAAGTTAGGTACCTAGAGGAGGGACACTAACTCCTGGGCTGCTCCCTGAGTTCATCATTGACATGTGAGTGCTACTACTGAGAACTAAGTGGCGTGAGTTGGCCCGAGTGGGTTTTAGGTTGTAGAGATTTTGTCATTGTAAGCTAATACCCCCGGGAATGCCACCCACTTATCTCGCTGGCCCCAAATGAATGGTGACAATATTGTTTGCTGCTCCTGGGATGCTATGGATCTTGGATGACTACAGTTGCTCATAGATCTCCCCTGGCAGGTATATGGGAGGAGACCACAGTCAGGTTTTTGAGGCCAGCAAGGAATCATTTCACTTGCTGCGGCATGAAATGTTGGAAGGCCCAGTTGGCTTAGTGACGCCTCTGCTCAAGAGCCTGGAGTCAGGTTTCAGTACTCTTAATAACCAAATGGCTTTGCATGGAGAAAAGCCTGTGCCCCTGGTTTTATGCTGCCATGATCAGAACCATCGCTGCCGCTTTTCCTGGGTGCTGGGTGCTGCTCAGAGAAGACAGCAGAGACTGAAGCAGCAGGATGGCTTTGGAGGGAAAGGAGGGGTCCAGGTGGCTGGTTCTAAAAATGACGTGAGGTCTTCATTTATTTATTCAGAGATTTATTATGGCTTAATTAATATTTGTTAAATAAATAAATGAATAAATTCTCTTTTCTCTTGATCATCTTGATGACCAAGATATCTGTTTCTGATGAGAAGAAAAGAAGGAAAAGCCTCAAAATGAAAAGGCATCATTTTCTTCATGGGTCCTCAGAAGGGTTGGGGAGCAAAGCAGGATCCCTGTTAACGGAGTTAGCAATTAAAGTGCCAAAAAACTGCACCTCATAAGGGTTCTGATTCTTAGATTTCTTATATTTCATCTTGAGGATTTCTTATCTTTGCTTGGTTCTGCTATTGGGAGATAATCAAATTCTTCTCAAAGATCCCACCTCATTTTACATGCTGAAGAGTAACTAAAGAAAGGGAGTTTGTTTATGCTCTAATTGAGAGTTTTGGGTTTGGTCTTAGTCTCTGCTGGGGGCCAGACTGGTGTGGACAGTGTGAATCAGAATGACCCCAAGGACAAGGTAAACTCACAGACAGGGATGACGTTCTTCTTCCTACTCTGCACTGCGCAGTGCTTTGTGTCCTCTTTCAAGGAGGAAAGACCATGCGAGGCCAAGGGACAGGAAAAGTGCTCTGATGGATAACTTAGAGTTTGGATTAACAACTTCAATTAAACTCACGATGTGATACAGCTACTAACATTCTCAGGGTGCATCCAGAGAAATGTAAGGTCCCAATTACAAATTACAGAGAGATGTAGTCTTGCTATTCTTTATGCTCTTCACCTAAAATGTCTGGAGATGATTAACCTGGCTCTTCCTTTTACTAAGTGCATGTCCTTAGGCAAGTTACTTCAGTTCTTCCAACTTTACCTTCTTTATGTGTAAAATGGCACTAGCCCAAGGGATGATTACGATGATTGAATAAATAGCACCTGATAAAAATTTAGCCTACAGCATGTCCTATAGTAGGAGCCATAAATGGCAGCCCTCATAGCCATTGTTTTGCTATAAATATTGTCAGGGTGGCTCAGGTCAGCCTTATACACTCTGGCTCTTAATATAAACGTTTCAGCACCTCAGTTGCAAAGACCAAAAGAAACTCTGCCACACAGATTTTAAAATGGAGATTTTATTTAAAATATATGGGAGCCTTTAAAAGTCCTGGTGGGAAAACTAGAAAGTCAGGCTGGACAAATGAGAATTAGCAAGTAACTTTGTGAGTTCGAGCAGCAAGAGATATGGTGGCAGTCATGTCCCGACACTTTCAGCATTGTCAGTCTGTTTGAGATCCAAATTCCAGCTTGGATCACATTCCTAGTGTATAGCCATCAGGGGAAAAGTAATTCCCCAAAAGGAAGTCTGATAACATTACTTGAAGAAGGCTGACCAGTTCAAAAGCCAACTAATGTCTGATACTTCTAATAAGATGCTTTTTTAAACACTTAAGTGTAATAATTTAGGTTATAATTGGCATTTACTGGTGTGGGGAACTGGTTGAAAACACGCTTTAAACTCTGTCCTACCAGTTTGCTATGGATTTAAACAGCCCCAAGGAAAGGGATCTGAGTCACATAATTATCATAGTGGCCACTAGATGGCAGTCCTAAAAGTTAGGTGTCATTTAAAAGTAAGTCAACAGCAAAATCTCATAAGATTTTCAGCACTTTTAACTAATTTGTTATCCTGTTAACTTCACAGAAGTTGATCTTGAAATTATGATTCCAAAAGTTTGCATCTGAGAAAAATGATCCTCAGAGAAGCTCACTGACTTTCCCCATGCCCAGAGTTTAATAAAAAGTTTAGTCTATGTTCTCTGTCTTTTCTACTAGCCCTATGCTTTACACCTGAAGAGTTTCAAACACCCTAAAATTTCCATGCTTAAAAATTATGAGGTACTTTTAAAAACCATGTAGTCTAATCTGCTCATGCTCCAGGTGAGGAAATAGTGTCCCAGAGAGTTTAAGTAACTTGCTCAAGATCACGCATAGGATTTGCAGCCACAGCTGGACTGAATTCTGAATTCGGAATCCTTCCTAGATCAGGGGTCTTTTCAAACAAAATATACTTCTTTCTCCTATACCATGTTGCACCACAAGTACGCTTACTTTTCAAACTTCCCTCAATAAGGTAATGACTGTAGACTTAAACGAAATTATTTGGTAAAACATTATTTGCTAAGCATGGTTATACAGTCCAGCAAAAGTTTCCATCCTAAGGGTGACCATTAACACCTTAGCCATCTCCAGATAATCACAACCAGAGCCTGCCTGTGTCAGGGGACAATATTCAGCATTGCAGTTCACCCCTGCTGGCTGTAGGACAGATGCTGTAATGAGGTTTGTGTTTTGTGGCTTGCCTGTTAAATATGATGCTCTCAAGTGGTAAATTAGGTGGTATATTGTGTAGGATACCATAAATAAGTAAAAGAAACACCTGTGTTGTAGAAGAGGAGGTAAGACCTGCAGTACCTGTGGAAGATCTGTGGTCACCTCAGGAGCAATAGGCAATATTGTCACCATTCATTATGGGAATGGCCTTGAACTAATGGCCACCCCAAGGATATTGTTCACATGGACAAAAAGCCCCACATCTGCTATTCTCTTTACCCTCCCACCCCGGTCCAACACATACCAACCCTGAGAATTACACCTCTTTCATCTTAGTTAATTTTTTTTTAGTTCAACATATAATGAAACTTTTCAATATTTCCAAGTGCCATTCTTCTATGTGTGCAGGTTCTACATTGAAAGCATTCTTTATAAGCTTGCGATGCTATAGCACGAAACCTTCAACCATATAAAACATTAAGCAATCATCTGGAAAACTTTTATTCTTACGTAATAAGAGGCAACATGGTGTAATAGAAAGAGCTCATCAAGTAGACAAGCTTGGAGTACTCACGTACTGGCTTGACTATTAATCAGTGGAGGGTTTTTCTGTTTGATTTTGCCATTTTTTTTTTGTTAGGTCACCTAATTTTTCTGAGGTTCAATGTCATTGTCTATAAAAATGGGATAAATAACATCTGCTCCACATAGTGTTGGTTGGGATTATTAGTTTGCAAGTAATAGAAGATATCTTAAGGAAGATTTAGCAACATTTAAGAGTTTATTAAAGAAAGGGGGATGTATTAAACCCAGCAAAGAAAAAAGACCCCAGGAAAGCCCTATAGCCAGGAATTGGAAATAAAAATCATTTCCTCATTCTCTGTCTCTTCTCTCTGCATCTTCTTCCATCTTTTCTTCCTCTGGCTGGACTAGTCTTCTCTGACTCTGTCCATACAGCAGTAGGCGGGGTGAAAGTGTGGATAAAAGGTGACCAGCTACGCAGTCAAAGGCATATTACAAAAGCTCTCTAGGAGTACTTTTAACATGGAGAGAATGGGTCTATTAATAGTTGCCTCTTTCTTTTCAAGATTAAATAAGTTATAATAATACAAGTAAGGTGCGTAATACAGTACTAACATACAGTAAGCATTTAATGATGTAGCTATTATCACCAAAGGTCCACAGTCCCTTATTTTCCATTTTTAAATCCAAGAGCTCGAAAAATTAAAAGCTTTCGTAAGTTTTTAGCAAAAATTATTTGGTGTCAAGACTTGAGTTTCAGCAAAGTCTTTACTTATTGTACTTGATGTGAATATGCACATGTTTTCCTACAGAAACAGGAGTATGTTTGGTGATGGCATGTAGCCAAGACCCTGAGGATACTATGCAATTTGTGTCATATGCACCTAATCTTGCTACAATCCCCAACTGCTGAGGCTGAAACAAATCTGATCCCACGGGCTTTGGATAAGGGATTGGGGCTTGTATTACTACTATTAAAATTACAGCTTGAGTCTTTGGGTAGTAATGGCTATAGAATGCTAAATTCAATATCTGAACATCATTAGCATAACAAAGTTCTCATTGAATCTCAGCCTTAACATAATTCTAACTGTCCCTTCTTGGCAACTGGAAGTAATTTTATTTCTTTAACAACAGCAATAGCAATAAAAACAATGCAACTGTAGCCAGTTATTCAAATAGCTCAAAGAAGAGGTACCTGATACCTATTCATTTACTCACCCATTCAATTGTTTATTCAATAAGCCTTTCAGTCCAGTACCCACTATAGCCACATACTACACTAGAATCTAAGATACAGCCATGCTACCCCATTGCCAGTGACATACAGTTTGCTTCCTTTTTCTTAAAGTTAGTGCTAGCAAACTCATGGAGAAAAGTAGTTGCAAAAAGCCAATGTCAGTGTGTGTCTTTTTAAAGGGATCTCTTTCCTGCCATTTGGACAATGTATTATTGAATTTCTGTGGCTCTACTTCAGCAATGACATAAACCTACAGGACAGGGCCAATGTGACTGTATGTCACATGTCTGCCATCTGGCTCACCCTTGGACATTTGGTCTCCAAGGCCACCTCTCAGGCAAAGAGAACCATGCAGGATGGATTTTGGCCTAATTGTGTCTGCTTGTTGCAATGCAATGTTTTTAGCTTCCAAGGGCTGTGCCCCAGAGCCTTGCCTACAAATCCAACTCCATTTGGCAAGTGATGACTCTGACAAAGCAATACTCTTGGTGCCATTAATGTGCTTGCCCAAAGATCATCAGTGTTTCATGCTATGGGTCTCAAATTCTTTGGTTTTTCAGGACTTAGTATACTCAAGGTAGCAGATGGAATTAAGAGACCTGAACTTCCCTGTCATAAATGAACACACTGCTCTACAGGGCTTGCTGTGAACTTGGACAATATCTTTTACCAGATATGAGTTTTCCTATCTAAGTGAGTAGGCTGGCTGAGACAGTGATTTCAAACTTTGTAACAGCAGCAGCATCATTTGTACCAAAGAAAGCTTATACAGGAGCCCAGCATACTTCATGGTCTGGTTACAACTTCTACTTGCAGCTTCCCAAACACTATGGTGCCTTATACATTTGCACATGCTATTTTCTTTGCAAGGAATGTCCACCCATAACGTTCTTCAAAACCAGTGCAGCAATCACCTGCTCCTTGAAGCCTTCTTGAATCTCTCCTCTCCCTCTAAAATGTTAATCACTTGTTTCCTCATTAATTCATCCAAAATGTGAATTTCAGTTCTCCTATGTTGAGCCAGATACTGTGCTAGAAACTAGGAATTCACAGCTGAATGTCAGAGTCCCCACCCTTAAAGATTCACAATCCACTAGAGGGATGTATCAGTCAGGGTCCCAGTTGATTGCAAACGTTGAGGATAGTTTAACAAAGGAGCTATTTACGAAGGTGTGGGCACGGAGGAAGGGGCCAAGAAGGGGAGCCTGAGAAGTGCAGAGAGGGAATGGAACCCTGAGAGAACCACTGCAGCATGAGAAGCTTCCTGCAGAAGCTGTGGCCTCAGGAAAGGAAGCTTGCAGGGAAGGGGGGGGCTGGAGGGATGAAGCCCCAGCCCTCACTCTCCCCCACACCCCGAAATGTCTGGCAGAACCTCCTATTGGTCATACCCATACCCACACTAGCAGGAGGCCAGATAAGCCACTGGGACTGCCCTTAAAAGGCGGCTTCCCAAGATCCAGGAGATTTGTTTCACAGATGAAGAAACTAAGGCACCAAGACATCAAGTACTTGGCCAAGATCCCCCAGCTGGTAGGTGCTCGAGGTACAGTATGAATCCAGGCAGCCCCAGACCAGAGGCCATAGTCTTTTACTTGAAGCTATGCTCTCGTTATGATAGAGGAACATGAAATACAGGGACACTCTATGAAGAAGATGGTGTTAGCTTCACTTGAGTGGGTCCCAGACATATTGAATATGGGGTGAATGAGGAAGAGGAAGTGGATTCATAGGCAGATCAAGAGGATGTGCAAAGACATGCAGACTTATAACAGCATTCCTGGAGGTGAAAGTGATCATTCTGACCAAGAGTATGGCGACATTTGCATGTGTGTGGGAAACGAACCTGAAGTAGCAGATCATGTCAGGTCACAGAGCACCTTGGATGTTATTTAAGTTGGTTTGGTCTTCATCCTGTAGACGGAGGGGAGACCTTGAAGGTTTTTAAGCAGTGAAGTAACATAAGCAGATCTGCCTTTTAGAAACGTCACTCGCGTGGCAGCGTAAACTGGAGGTAGGTAATACAGAGGGCAGGAGACCAGACGAAAGAGGAGACTATGCCAGCAACTCAGGAAAAAGCTGATCAGGAGGATGTTACTACTTAAGGCAGTAGCAGTGGAGAAAGAAAGAAAGGCACCGATTCCAGAAATATTTAAGAAAGAGAAACATCAGGGCTTAGTGGTCAGGTGGATGTGAGGGTTGAGAGAAAGAGAGGAGGAGCACAGGACGATAGCCAGGTTTCTGACTTGCAGAATTTCTATGCCATTTAGATGCTTCTATTTCTACTATTTTACTTCTGGTACAATTATTTTCATAGGGCATCTATTTAATGCCTTCTCTGAGCCAAAATCTACGCTAGATGCTGTGGATAGAAAGATGAGTTAGACAGAATGTTTTCCCTAGTTAAGGAGACAGACACATATGTAGACAATTTCAACACAATATAATAAATGTTATCATAAAGATATGCACAGGAATCAGTTTCTAGTGTAATTATCCATTCACACTGCCTAGAGCATTTCTTATTTATCGTTGGGCTCCCAGTGCTGTGGCCATTGCCTCTCACATAGCAGGGATTAATGAAGCATTGACCTGGGCTGGATCTTTGGAGCAGTTCTGTTAAGCTCAGAATTGATTTCCCAGGAATTGTATAGGGTTCATAATTTATCAGAGAGCAAGTAATATATCCTAACCCCAAGTCTGTATATATTCTTGACCTGCCATCATTCATGTCTATAAAAATGGCCATTGAAACACAGCAAGGAACACAGGAGCAGAGGCTGCTCGACTTCGATTTCCCACTATTGGAAGGGGTGGCTTCAGAATATAAAGTCCCCAGACTCTTGTCAGAGGGCAAGCTCCACCCAGCCAGAGGCAAAGCCCTTTTTTCCACCCTCACCCCACAAATACATGGTAAACATCCTGAACTTAATAGAAACATTAGTCAAATCTTCATGCAGTTTATTCTCTCCTCTCTAGCCCCAAAATAATGACGTGAAATTTTGCTCTGCACAATGTTGTGTGCCTCATTAAAAGCTTCATAATATGTACTTTGTTTTATTAATTTCTGCAGATGTTTAGCAAAAAATAAATGCTATTTATAGTCTCCCTTCCCCTACCTGGGACCATCTAGTTTTAGTTGTTGTAGATTTTACTTGGGTTATTCCAAAATCAAATTGTCTGAATCCCATCAAAATATTCATGCACCAAATTCTAGTCTAGTGGTCCCCAACCTTTTTGGCACCAGGACCATTTTCATGGAAGACAATTTTTCCATGGACTGGGGGAGTGGGGGCTGGTTTCGGAATAATTCAAGCACATTACATTTATTGTGCACTTTATTTCCATTATTATTACATTGTAATATACAATGAAATAATTATACAACTCACTACAGGTTGGGGACCCTTGCTCTAGTCTATGCAATTTACAGAAAGCACAAGATGCTTCCTGTCTTTCTCAAGAGATGAAACCTAAATTCAGCGCTTCATTTTTACTCTTGACAATTGGATTCAATAAAGAGAGTCTAGGTCCTTAAGGGCTTAACTGAGACAGTTTTATAAATATGCACCTTGTAAGTTAAGTCATTGTTTCAGTTACTAAAGCCACATAACATTGTTTAACCACTTCGGTACCAGCCTCGACCATAGTCACAGCCACAGCTGAACGTGCACAGAGACTTTAGCCGACAGCCGTGATATGACTTTTCTAATTTTTCATTTATCGAAATAAAATTGTGAACATTTAAAAATAACGTAATGAAAACGTATATGTATATGTCACCTATTCTGATTTACATGACAAGTAAAGCTGCCTGTAAAGTAAAACAAGCTTTCAGTGCTTTAAAGCTTTCCTCATCACACAAGAGCAAAATGGATTCGTCGTCAATGCACAGCACAAGCTATCGTGTGGACTATGAGTGCCGGCTGTGGGCAAGGTTTCCTGGCTGGTGAGTGCCGTACTGAAGTGGTTAATGTTAAGCATTTAGTTGCTTAAGACAATCATTTTTTTTTTTTTTTTTTTTTTTTTTTATGCTCGAAGATTCTGTAGGTCAGGAATTAGGATAGGGAAGAGCAGGGATGGATAATTTGGGCCTCAGAAGCAAATACCCAAAGGCTGGGGTTGATCTGACGTCTGGGAGCTGGAGTCATATGGAGGCTTGTTCAGTCAATGTCTCTTTTCTGGGCTGAGATGGCTCAAACACCAGGACTGCTGGCCAGAGCACCTGCACCTGGCGTCTCCTTGTAACTTGACCTCCCCACAGCCTAGCAGCCTCAGGGTAGTTGAATTGTATGTTCTCCATGAAACTCAGGAAACATGAGTGATCCCACAGACAGGGAAGAAGATGCACGACCTCTTATGACTTTGCCTGGGGAGTCACATACTGTCCCTTCCACCTACTCTATTGGTTGAAGCAGTTACAGATTCAAGGGGAGAATCTGACTTCGCTTCTTTATGGGGAGTGGCAAGGTCACACTGAAGAAGAGCATGTATGCTAGGAGATAACCTTTGGAAATTGCAGCCTGACACAGTTATTATAATTTAATATAACTGGAATAAAAATTTTTTCTCAAGTATTACACTTTTTTAATATTTCCATATTAAATACCACAAGTCACAATGTTCGAGCTCTCAGAGGTCTTATGCAGCTGAAAGCACTGGGCTTCTGGAAATGATGGTGTGCTTTCTAATTATCTTGAAAAAAAAATGTATAGTAATAATAGTAAATGGTTTCAGTTCCAACTATCTCCAAATGCCTCTTTGGGGCAGAAATCAAGGATGGAAAAATCATATTTTCAGAATTGGTTAGAGCTCCTGCCTCAGAAACTCTGACCTATCACAGCATTGTTGTAGAAATATTATTTTTTAAAATATCTCCTGGTCTATTTTACTGCTTTTGTATTTTAGTATTCTTGTTTGTGTATGTGTCTTGCAGCCACGCCATTCCAATATGTTGCCTCATGGAAATGGAGGACAAAAGCCACCTAAGTAAGGACAGGGTAGAGGAGCAGTCCCTGTCCAACAAGAAAGTAAACACCTTTCCAGGGAGATGGAGATGCCAGAGGGAGGAGGTGGGTCAGTGCTGGGACAGGTGTGAGCATTCCCCAGCCTTGGTGCTGAATCTGCAGGGTGTGTGGTTAGAAAGAACCATAGAGTTTGAGGAAAATCTGGAGCAGAGAGGTTTTTCGTGATATTCTAGAAGCTTAGGAAAAGGTTAAGCCTTTTAGGAATCCTTCTGAGGGAATTCCTATGTTCAGAGAAGGATGATGCCACACAGGAGGTATGTCAGAATGACTGAGGAAGGCACCTACCTAAGACGGCTTCAGGGCAGACTCACAGCCCCTCTGGAACAAGCCAAAATGCTAAAATGCCAAGCAACCCAGAGCCTGGAAAGATCTGGGATTGGGACTTGGAGACCACAGATAACAGGAAGTGCAGGCTTCAGCTACAGCTGTGTTCATGATGTCCAAAGAAGCAACCACTCAGCAATTCTGCCTAGGATGCTCATTTGCAGAGACATCACAAGTAGGCACTGGATATTCCTCCTCTCATAGAACAAAATGATACTTGAGTACTATCCCTTGCCAACACCTGCCCCTTCGCCCACTCCAAAAATAGTCTCCTGGAGAAGGCAAGAGAAGGGATGGGGGTGAGGGGAGGGAATCCAGGACAGGCTATACTCAATTTCCCTGAATTAACATTTACCCAGAATAGACTGAGTTTATCTCAAAGAGACCACATACACCAAAAGATAGTGAGATACTTTGAATGGACAAATTTAATTTTCTTACTCTACCACTGAACAGAAACTGGGACGGTGGAAGGGAGGGGAGGTAAGGACAGAGTGAGATCAGTTTACAAATAGAAAGCATTCATTTTTTTTTTTTTTTGTATATTGAAATTGTGGTGGATACTTATGACCCTGCTACCCACTTACCACATTAAGTTTTAATTATCTATTTCTTAGGGGTGGAAAAGCCCTCCTGGGTTCATTGGCTGGGGCCCTGCAAATTAGACTGACAAGGATGGATTAAAAGAAAGACAAACAGAAGTTTATCAGCATGTGCATCATTCATACACTTAGGAGCACTCCATGGTGAGTAACTGAAGAGTGGTTATAAATTGGGGTCCCCAACTTAGTAGGGAAAAGGGAGGTATGGAGAGGGCACTTATGAAAAAGGGAGTTTTGGAAAAATAAGTGGGGCCCTTAGGAGAAGAAAATATGGTAGTCTTGTAAAAATGTCTGCTCGGTGTCCTGTCCTGTGATGAGTCAATTTTTAGTTCTTTTGGATGGCTCTGCTTATTGGAAGATGAAGGGAGTTGAGAGGAAGCCTCTTTCTGCTTTTGTTGAATCTCAAATGTCTTCAGCTCAAAATAATCCTTATGCCATAGTGGCGTCAATTGGGGTGGCAGATTCTGAAGCCCTTCGGTTCATATAGTGCTTTCTCTACCAGACTGAGAGCTCACAGGGCATAGGAATCTTCTTTGTGCATTTTTCTATCTCTGGGCCTGACATAGAGGAGATGCTCCATCGTTTCCTGCTGAAAGAATGAATGGCCCTCATAGATACCAGTCTACAGAGAGGGGCTCAGTTGCAGGTTACTCTTGGGGTTTGTGTAACCAGTGGGTAAACAGGCCAGGTTTCAATAAATAGCAAAAGTCCTAAAGTTTGCAAACTCATTTTCCAGCACTCTTCTAGCCTTGCCGTGTGACTTCACCTCGAGTTATGAAACAGTTATATAACCGAAATCCCCAACAGAGCACTGCACTTGAAGCTGATTCTGTTTTGTTCAAAGGAAACCCAGATTCCAGGTACATAATGATGGCACCCCAGAGCTATTATCAGTGTATATTGTGGCTTTGGTGTTGATAATGAGCATGTTCAAGTACATTCCATTCCTCTCTCTGTTTTAATCTCAACAGCGCTCTGGTTACAAAGCAGCGAGCACAGCCTTCTCTCTTCCGCTTTTGTCTGCTTTGGTGCTTTTCAGCATATTCTTGGGTCAAGGGTGAGATTCCATTCCTGGTTCTCAGCTGTAACTCACCTGGAACAAACCCTTCTTTGCTTTTCCTGTCCCCAATTGTGCTTTTAAAAAAGACAGGCTTTGGGACTACTCCATGTTCTGTCCTAGAAAATTTCTTTTCACTCAAGTCTGTAAAAGGAATGTTCAAAACGTGATAACTATATTCCTTTTGGTCACACCCCACCCAGCCATATGTTGTTGTTTTTTCAGCACACTTAGATTTTTTTGCAGGATGGCAATATGTTGTTTTTTTGGGTTGCCACTTGTTTTGGAGCGCTTTTTTTCTTTCTTTCTTTCTTTTTTTTTTTTTCCCCTTTAGTCCTGTGGTTGTGAGAAATATGCCACATTTTTGAGATCAGCCTCCTTGACCAGACACTACATTTCATGGGAGTTGGCTAGCATCTGACTAAAGAATTTCCAGACAGAAGAAGGTACTTCTTTTTTGTGTCCTGGAAGGTCTCCAAATATGAAACAAGAAGGCAGTTAGCAAAGCAGAATCGTCACTTTTATTCCTAGAAGTGAGGTGGTCTCCAGCCCCGCCCACCTCCACAACACTGATGAAATATGTCTCTGGTTTTGTTACATGTCTGAGTTCATGTTCCCACATTCACGTGTGTGTGTGTATTTGTAGTGGCAAACTTTCTTGTTTAACTATTTCAATTTTTTAAAATTGTATGTATATTCTTGAGTGTGCCATTAATTAGGGCACATATCTCTCTTCTCTGTGCCTACCCCTCCTCCAACTACCTGGAGAAATGACAATCATAGCACCATTTATTGAAACCCTGGATAGTCATGACCTCTCATCTTCACAGCCCCAGTGAGACACAATGGCTGCGAGAGGATCAACTGGCATTCCGTCTGTCTCCATCCCCTGAACTTAGCTCCACCCAGTAAAGTTAAAAGTCGATACTAGGACCAGCTCTTAAGTTTCTCTTTTAATAAAACCTGACAAGGGTAACTTTCTATTTCCAGGGTACTTTCAAATAGTAGAAGTGCTAAAGAAAACTACTTTGACTAAGGCTTGATCTGGGTTTACAATAGTCAGGCTCTATACCTTAATATATATATTTTTTCATTTTCCTCTTTGGGCAAGCTGAGTCCTGACAGGTAGTTGAGGCACTATACTGGCTCCCAAATTGTGCTGAGCTGTCCCAAGAGGGTATGAGAGTTGCTGGGTCACATCAGTAATTCCAAGAGACCAAGTTCCTATTTGTATCAGATCTCAGGCAGAAAAGGTTGAGAGCTAAACTGTGGTTTTCTAATCTGCTGATACATTTTCTTCTTCTCTTGTATATAAAAAGGAAATTAAGACTTCTCAAATCATTATTCGCTTTGCATCTGGAGATGCTATTATATTTCCAGGATATCACTGATGCTCTGGTTTGCAGATGACCAGAGCAGAGCCCAGGAGGCTCAACCTGACTGGCCTTCCCAGGTGCAAGGAAGCAAAGCCCAGGACCCAGAGAGCACATGTCCTGTGACATTGAAACTTAAAGTGCAGAGCTGGCCTTTGATGTTGGCTCTAGGACAACCCTGGACTTTTATTCCCCCATTCCTTTGTTCATGGTGTTTTCTTGTATAAAATTGTCCTTTATTATTAATTTGCAATTTTACCTTTTGTGGTCTTACTACTCCTTTGGGGATTAGTAGAATAACAAAATGGTGTGGAGAAAAAGAATGCAGGAAGGTGAAGGAGAATAAGGGGTGGGGCTAGGATTCAATTTTAATTAGAGTGTGTTGGGAAGGAAGGTGATTTGTAAGCAAAAACCAAAGGAAATGGGAAGATGGCTACAAGGATAGCTGGAGAACAAGCATTGTGGGCAGAGGGCAGGCAGGTGTCAGAGAGGGCACAGTACTGGGTGGGCTGGGGGCTAGAACTGAAGGGAGAGAGTAGAGGGTGTGGGGAGAGGTGGTACCAGATCCTGTAGACCAGCAGTCCCCAACCTTTTTGGCATCAGGGACTGGTTTCATGGATGACCATTTTTCCATGGACCTGTGGGGGAGAGGTGGAGCTCAGGTGGTGATGTGAGCAACAGGGAGTGGCTGTAAACACATATGAAGCTTTGCTAGCCTGCCCACTGCTCACCTCCTGCTGTGTGGCCCAGTTCCCAACATGTCACAGACTAGTACTGGTTTGCAGGCCAGGGGTTGTAGCTGTAGACCATTGTCAATAATTTCCCTCTATGTGAGATGAGAGTAACCTTCATAATGTAGGTAGGGGATGAGTTAGTTAGGAGCTAATAGTCTGCCAGTGACCAGAGTAGACAGTTACCTTTTTGTTGTGATTTGGGAAGTGCTGGTGTGCTACTGTGCTCAAGATATCTCTCCACTGATCCTGTGACAATGAGAAGATTTTTAGTCTTTGAGGCAAAGACTTGGTGTTATGGTCTGAATATTTGTGCCCCACCCTCCCAAATCCTAACCATCAATGACTTTAGGATGTGGCCTTTGGGAGGTGATTAGGTCAAGAGGGTGGAGCCTGCATGAATGGGATTAGTGCCCTTATAAAGGGGCCTGAGAAAGACCGCTGGCACCTTCTGCCATGTGCCATTGGACCAAGGAGACAGCTGTCTGTGAGGAAGTGAGCCCTCACCAGAAACCAAATCTGCTGGTGCCTTAATCTTGGACCTCCCAGCTTCCAGAACTGTGGGGGTGGGGGATTGATTGTTTATAAGCCACTCAATCTGTGGTATTTTGTTACAGCAGCCTAAACAGACACAAGTCTTATCTATACCATTTAGAACAGGTGTCCTCAAACTATGGCCTGTGAGCCACATGTGGCCCACCGAGGACATTTATCCAGCCCACCGGGTGTTTTTTGCCACCACTGCCTGTCCTGCTTAGCAGCCAACTCATCCTGGGCCCACAGTGCGCATGTGTGGAATGTGTGCCGCACTCTCCAATGGCTCTCCAACGATCTGTGGGATGGTGAACTGGCCCCCCATTTAAAAAGTTTGAGGACCCCTGATTTAGATATGTTTGAGTGTCCTGGTGTACTTCACTTACCCTGTTGTTGCTCAGTTTCTTTATCTGCAGAATCAGAGTCATGATACCCCTGACTTATCTCATGGGACATGTTGAAGGAATAAGAAAATCTTCCTAATTATGCTTTTGAAATACAAAGTATTATAACAATATTATATTATTTTCCTTCAGGCAGGCAGGTCTCTAGAGAAATGCAAATTCTATCTCCACAATTATGAAGATATGCAAATAAACCTTGACTTATCAGATGGCATAGCTGCATCCTTGAGGAATATCACCCAGGGAGTTGAGCTTTGGTGAGATAAAGCAAAAAAGGATCTAGAATGAAATCTCTGCTCAGAAGAATTTCACAGTGGGTGTATGAGTTTCCTAGGGATGCTATAACAAATTGCCACAAACTGGGAGGCTTCCAACCACAGACATTTATTCTCTCATAGTTATGGAGGACCGGAAGTCCAAAGTCAAGGTGTTGACAGAGCCACACTATCTGCAAAGCTCTAGGGAAGAATCCTTCCTTACCTCTTCCAGCTCCTGGTAGCTCCTGGCATTTCTTAGCTTGTGGCTTCATAATCTCTGCCTCTATCTTTACATGGCCTTCTCCCCTTCTACCTGTGTCTCCCCTCTTATGAGGACACTTGTCATGAGGACGATCTCATCTTGAGTTTCTTAACTTAATTACATTTGCAAATATGATTTTTCAAAATACAGTCATATTCATGCTTTCTGGAGGTTAGAATGTGGGTATATCATTTTGGGGCCACTGTTCAACCTTCTACGGGAGAGCGGTGGTTTCTGGGAGTAGGAGACAGCTTGAGGACAAGAAACTCATGATAGAAAAGCCGTACAGAACAACTGGAACAGAGGTTTGCCAAGGGGAGGGAAGGGTGCAAATTTGTATTTGGCTACTGCACATTCAGAATAGGACAGTCAGTTCACACAGACAGTCTTTCTTCTAGGAAACTCAAACTCTGGCTCTTGCTTTCACTCTCCCTCAAAACAAGAAAGCTCACTAAGCTATTCTCTCTTGTCTAACCCTCTGGTTTAGGGTAGCCATTGCCATAAATTTCCCCTTCTTCTATAAACTATAGAATCTTGGATGTTAGGGCTTGAAAGGGCCATTGAAATGATCTGAGTCAACTTTGTTCATTTGAACCCTACTGTTGTTTGCAAAGTCACACAATGAGTAATAAGATGAGACCCTGGAATCTAGACTCTAGAACTTGCACACATGCTTTCTTCATCATATGCCTTTCTCTTGGCAATTCTCCCTTCCATCCTCCCACTCCTCTTTTAGGCAGAGAAGGTTGAATTTATAGTATATCCCTCTGCAAAGGAACAGTCCCCCTTAATTCTTCCCTAATCTTTAATTCTTAATACTTATACCATTGACATAGGTGAGGGGGTTGAACAGTCAGGTGACTATTTTTCAACTACCTCTTTGTGAATTTTGTTTCTGTTCTATGTCCCCTTCAAGATATTATTTTGATTTTCTTTGGCCTTAACTACGATTTTCATATTCATGTTCTAAGTTCTATCATAGATGTATACAAAGGATGTTATGGGAACACACCAGAGGCAAACCTAACTCAGTCTTATTGGATCAGGGAAAGCTGGATGTGACCAGAGGTTTGCTAAGCGGATCTCTAATGCTGAGTAAAAACTACCCACCTGAATGGGAACACTGGTGTGTGTGTAGGGAGAAGTGATGAAAGAGAAAGGAAAGGTATTTTAGGAAGGTGAGGAAACATTTGCAAAGACCTAGACTGTGAGAGATTACTGTGCCTTTTTGGAATAGGCACTGAAGTTTGGTATGGCTGGAGTGTGGAGAAGTGCAGGTGTGTGTGTGTGTGTGTGTGTGTGTGTGTGTGTGTGTGTTTGTGTCTGCCTGCATGGAATGGGAATGAGAGGAAGAACTGAAGCAAAAGGTAAGAGAGGCAGGCAAAGGGTAGATCATAAAAAGCCATGTAGGTCAGGCTAAGAAATTTGCATTTACCCTGAAGGCAGTGGGAAGAGCTTGAAATGATAGGATCAGATTTATGTTCTAGCAAACTTTCTCTGACTGTATGTAATAAGGGGATTAGAGATAGGCAAGATAAAAAGGGAAGGCTGTTTAAGGTTTAACTATGGTAACAGCAACAACTAAAATTGTTTATGTCAGTTATTTCTCTAAGTGTTTTACTTTTGTGGTCCTGTGCAATCCCCACAAGAACCTTTCAAGATAGGTGCTATTGCTGTTCCCATTTTACGGATGAGGAAACTGAAGCACAGATGATCATGATCATTCTGACTATCATGTGGAAGATGGATTAGGTGGTGGGCACAGTGGATGTGAGATGAGTTAGAATTTTTCTAAAATCTAGACAAGAGATCTGATGGTAACTTGGACAGGGGATATAAGACTGAAAACAGAGAACAATGAATCATTTGATTTTGAGATTTGCTGATGGACTAAAATGTTGGAATGTGAAGAATCAAGAATTATTCTGAGACCATTGGCTTAAACAGATGGAAGGAATGTGCTGCCATTTTGAGGTCATAAATAGTCGTGTAGAACAAAATGAGAGTTTGACTTTGAAAATTTTGTGCTGTAGAATGTCTAAACTTGGTTCTACCAACACATGTTATTTATTCTGTGAACAAAGAATGTACCATTTTTTCTGTCCACTTTCTGTTTTATGTTTAATAGCGACATACCTAACCAGCTCTTTAGTGGGAGGGTAGTGACGGTTCCCAAATAATTTACTAAAGATGCATTTTTAAATGCTAAGCCTTACTGAAAAGTGCAAGAAAATGGGGGAAAAAATGTCTCCTTCTCTTTCACCAATGCCCCCGCCCCTTGGACTACAGCATGCACTACATGCCATGTGAACCAATAATGAGTAACATGAATAATTGCAGCAACAAATTTGCACTTATGGGTACAAACTCTGAATTTGATTAAAACTCCCTAGGGTCTCTGTGACAATAAGTCATTTACCCTACAACCAATTTAAAGAGATATTTTTTTTTTGAGGGACTGCCATTGATTGAGCAGGTGTTGACTGAGCTCTGGCATGGCTAGTTGGTCCACTTTCAGACAGCAAGTCCATTGCTAGCCAAACTCAGCGGGCTGGTGGAAGAGTCAGGGCATGGCAGTGGAAAATATTCAGCAAGTGTGGCTGTCTCCAGCTGCTCCTTTGCATGCTCATATTCGTTTCTGGCTCAAGCCATCCCTCTAGCTTGCTGTTGTCACCTAGCAACCTCTTTATCGTGTAAAAGTGGAATAAGTAGAAGTGGAAGAATAAAGTGACCCTTTCTTTCTACTTCCCTAGACAAGTAAAAGAGGACCTTGCTAAGAATTTAATTGAGTTCTTATGAAGGGTAATTTTTAATCTATTTGGGGGTCATTGTATTAATGTACAGCAAAGGAAGTGGATATTAAGAAGTTTAATTATGGGACCCTTGAACTAGTCAACATCTAGATATTCTGAGTTCTGGGTACTTATATCCAGCTGCCTACATCATACCTCAAATAGCTTATAAATGGGCATTTCAGACTTAACAACCTAAATGGAACTCCAGAACTTTCCCTACCCATTCCACCCTTCCATGGATCCCCCTGCAGCTGGGTAGAGAACACTAGTCCCAGCCCTGGAAGGGATCCTGGGTTCTTCTCATTCCCTCACCTGCCAGGTTGACTTCACCAACAAGTTCCATTGGCTCTAGCTCAAAAACACACCAGATTCCCACATCCGATCACCTTGTACTATCTCCAAGACTACGTCTGTGGTCCTGGTTTCCAATCTCTCGCTCCAATTTCCTGGCTGGTCTTTCTGCATCCTGTCTTGCCCCTTCCCTCCCTGTGGTCCATTCTCCACATGGTTGCAAGAGCAATCTCACTAAAACACCTATATAGATCATGCCACTTCCTTATGGCAAACCTCCAATGACCTCCCATTGCAACTGGAGCAAAAACTAAATTTGCTCCCCCAGCCTAACAGGACCCACACGCTATGGCTTCTGCTGGCCTCCCTGATCACCTCTTCTTCCCTCACTGCCTCATCCCATTGACTAGGATTCCTTCATATCTGCCTTCTGTCCGTCATCCTTGCCAAACCTATGCCTCACTCAAGGCCTTTGTATTTTCTCTTCTTTCTACTTAGAATGTTTTTGCTCCTTACCATTACATGGTACCTCCTTATCAACCCTCAGGTCTCAATTCAAATGCCACCTTCTCTGGGTGGCCACTGTTGATCCCCTGAGCTAAAGCCACAGCCCAATCATTTGCTACAATCTTACCAGATTTTATATGTTCCTGACATTTTCTTTCATATTCATCTGTTAAATATGTTCATTGTCTCTTTTCAACACAGAAATGTAGGTTTCTAGAGGGCAGGACTCTTTCTGACTTGTTCATAGTTTTATCTCCAATATCTATAACAACAAATAAATATTTGTTGTTGGGCAGACCAAGTAACAGATGGACTGAGTCTTTTTTATTCCTAGTAGGCCTGAAAGAGAATGGTTAGAATGGATAAAAGAGGAAATGTTTGAATAGATGAAAGAAAGCAACCATGTACTGCATGACAATGCAAAATATTGACTGTTTTGAGAGAGACACCTTGCAAATATGGGGCAGGGAGTCAGAATATTTCTTAACTCTTTTATGAGTTTAGAATATACTTTCTTGAGAAGTAATGTTTGCTCTTGGTGTATAGATGCACACATTTGTTTAAATAGTTTCTCAATGGGTTACTGGAAGAAAAAAGTGGCTAGAAATTCATGCCAGGGAGGAGATCTTAAGAAGATTAGCTTTGGAGAGTCCAGGGTCATCCTGGACTTCAACTTTACTTTGAACTTGAGGTATCACTGACTATCAATGATGATTCTGCTGAAATCCCTCAGTGTGTTTCTTTAGACTGAACCTCTGAGACCAGAATAATGTGCTAATAGGAACAGGGCATAAATCCTGAGTGAGAACCAGCCTTGCAGAAGGCAATGTGATTTTCTGTCACTGGGAGGAGATTCTTATGACAAACCCAAGGAAGGAGAGATTGTGAACCTAAGGGTAGGAGAAGCAGGTTAGCCCCAGGAATATGACTACAAGACGAGTCCCTTTGCAAGATTCCTTGAGTTCTTATTCTTGAACTTCAGGATGAATCATTTAGTATCCAGCCTTCAGTCATCCAGCTAAATTCACAGAGCATTGTGTGGTGAAGTGGTAGAGAATAAAAGGAAAGGGAGGCAGGGGAAACGGGGTCTTCTCCACATTGTGCTCTCTGCTGCAGCTCATGTAGGGGCCACATTTATCAGGGGATTGTGTTGAAAAATTCCAGACAGCCCATAGCAGCAGAATAGATGGTGGTCCATGGCCAGGCTGGGATAAAGGGGAGTCCATAAATGTGAGATTGAGCCCCAAAAAGCCCACTTAGGAAGAGCATGACTGCAGCCTTCAGGTCCTCACTATGTATTAGAGGATGTGGAGCATTGTTGATGAAGTGGAGAGAGGAAAGAAGACCCTTGGGCACACCTGGCCCTCCTCTCTGCTCATCGGGTTTGATCTTTTAGCCTCCACTCTATTTCTCAAACTCTGCTTGAATTTGCAAGTATTTGCTTGTATTTGACATCCACAGGACCAGTTAAATAATTTGCAGGGCCCGGTGCAAAATGAAATTGCTGGACACCCTGTTTAAAAATCATTAAAAACTTTAAGATGACAGCAGAGCATTAAATTGAATTTAGGACACTTCTATACTTGGGACTGTGTGTGACTGCACAGGTCTCACGCCCATGAAGCCCACCCTGTCTCTGCTTACTTCTTCTCTGAGCTCAGGGCACCAGCCCTGTGCAGGTGGTATGCTACCAACAACACCTCAGCAGGTTACCTCCTTTTCTGAGACCCCTTCACCCTCTGTTTCTTAGAGTCCTGACTATCTTAGTCATCTAAAACTTTCATTTTTATTCAGCTTTATATTGTGTTACTTTCTTGAAGAGTGAGACTAGGTTTAGATGAATTTCAAGTCCTTATAGTCATGCTGGCGTGGCGTTAGTTGTTTCCAGCCAGCACCCTGAATGTCAGGGCACTAATGAAGCACCTGCTCTCAACGGATTGGACCCTTCAGCCACCTTAATCTCAGGACAACCCACCAAGCAGTCAGAGTTTCATGTAGCTTCTCTAGCCCCTTTGCTTCTCGAAGGCTTTGTTCTAAGAGCAGTTTCTTCCCCTTATTTACTTATAGTGAGGTTAGCCTGACTGCTTATTGAGTAGGGGATACATGGAGATAAATGCAATCCCAGTTATACTCTTAAAAGTCCAAAGAGTAACCCCTCAGGAACATTTACCTGAAAACATATTGATGGCCACAAAAATGTTCTGCTTCAGAACTCAGAGCATAACTGAGGCCATTAGCCTAGAATGTTCCAGAAAGATGCCCCCACCCACTTAAGGGTATACTCTCTCTACCATTCAAATCTTTCTGAGATAGGGATTCTTACAATCTCATTCATAGATTAAAAATTGATCTGAAAGACATGCTGTTTTGCTGCAGGCAACACTTTAGCAGAGAAAATTTCCCTTCAGGCTTCCACCTTTTGACAAATAACAGGCACCTCAGACCTTCCTTTAGTCGAGACAAGTCCACCCTGTCACTGGGTGTGAGGTTATTTCCTCCCTGCCTTAATCCTCCTTGTGTATGTTCCAATCTACCCCTGGGCATTAAGGCAACATGACATAAGAATATATTTTCTAAATTTGCATAAAATGAGAACTTCACAGATGGGCAGCACATGCTTCCCATAAGTCCAGTGTGAAAATGGCTCGATAGCACTTGTCGCTACACACATTCTTTCCACATTTCTGGCACACGTACATCTTAAACAAACAGGAATTGCGACAAGCAAAACAGATGGGCAACAAAAAAAAGTTTCCAAGGCACGCATCCCAAAATTCTTCCTTGAACATGGACTGTATCACTTGTCACAATAAATCTGAAAGTAGTTTGGGTATTAAGACAGCCTTTGCTGGAGGGGAAAGCTCAAGATATTCATTTCCATAACTCAGGAAGGAAGGTTGGAAACACCTTTGGCTCCCCTAATTATAGACAGACAGGCTCCTGACTGTCCGCCTGTGTATGGAGTGACTCGCTAATTGCACAGGAAGTGTCTTTGGTGTCCTCTGCTTTTGTCAGCACACAGAAATAGAAGTGGTATAACCAGAGAGCAGGAGTGGACAAAAGCATATTTCATTTTCCACACATTGTCAAGTATGGATCTCGATTTCTTTATCTGAAGCTCCATTCTTTCAGGTAGCTCCTACCTGGATGCACACACATCCTCATTGAAACACACTGACGAGGTGTGTGACATCAGCATCTAACTCAATTTTTCTCAGGAGTTACAAGCACTATCATAGTTCTAAACAAATTTGCTAAATATCTAAAATTACTTGGAAGTAAATTGATAGAGCATATGACAGGGAGTCATAAAACCAGGGCTTTGGTGCTACCTTTACCATGGGTTACCTGGGTGAACTCAGCAAGCCACTTAATCTCTCTGGACTTACATTGTCAACTGCTTAGTTGAGCCACCAAAGGGTGTCATTCTCCGCTGCCCTCATTGCAAGTTGTTACCTTAAACCTGAACGCTCAGGATATCTGGAGCAAATGTCCAGTCCAAGTCATAACTACGGTTACAGACACTGATTTCCCCAGATATCAGGTCAAGAGAGACTTTAGCGCCTATCCCAGGGCCAGATCTCCCCTCCCCCAGTACTGTACTCCAAGCCTTGACACAGTCCTCTCCTGAGCCACCACTCCTTCCCGCCCACCAGCTGCAGGCAGCCTGCAGAGCCTAACCAAGGCAAAAATAATTGTCCTGAATACATTTTCCAGATCTAGGATTTTTAGCTTATGTGGGGCGCCATAATTTTAATCTAAACCTTAAAATTTTTAAGACAATCATTTTTCTTCTGTCTTGAAGGCCACAGACGATGACCAACACATTTACCCTGTACACAGAACACAGGTTAACCCAGGCCGCAGCTTCTCCTTGTTCCCCAACCAGCCTTATTTGTTTAGCTAAGAAGCTCATCTTAGACAGTTTACCAAATAATAATATTTGTTAACATTATTCATAGTAATATTTTCACCTCTAGAAACGGAAATTGCCAGCAACCTTCCAAAATATAGCTCCTCTAAAAATTTTTTTTAACCAAAGTCACTTCATATTGGGCAACTTGCTACATAGGCACGTTTAAAACTTAAATAAATAAATAAAATATCTCTAATTTATAATAGCTAACATTTATTGGTATTAACATACACTGCACCGAGTACTTTATTCATTTAATCCTCATAATAAACCTATGAGATGGATACAACTATCTTCATCCTCATTTCACAGATGAAGATATTGACGCTCAGAAGGTGTAAGACATTGCCCTGAGCCAAGAGCTGGGAAGAAGAAGCACCATTCTCGATCCTGGGGAATTTGGCTGAAGAATTAATAGTCTAGCTAGTTTCGGGGGTTTGTTTTGTTTAGTTTTGTTATTATTCTTGTTACTTTATTTTTGCCTGTTTTGTGTCATGAAACACTTTCAAAGACCAAAAATCCATATACATTTGGTCTAATTGTTTATCTTCAAACACAGTCGTGGTAACCTCTGATAAAAATTGTCTTTGAGATGGAAGTCTCTGGAATTCAGTCAGATTCTTGATCATCAAAGAAAGATGTTCATCCCTATATTTGACTTATTAACAAAATGAGTTACATGTTTTTAAAAATAATCTGAAATGAAAATTAAAAGCAAACACGATTTCTAATTAACTTTTGTGTGTGATGTTTATGTATGTGCAATGTATTCTATATTTTGACCAAAAACTTCTCTTTCGCAATGCAATTTTGTTGTGCTAATGTGAAAGAAGTTTGTCTTGCTGGTGAGGGTGGGCCCTCACGTGTTGGGCATCAGGAGTACATCAGGTGGCAAAGGAAGCCAGTTCAGATCCTTTGTCATGGACGGTCCACCTGGTGAAAAGTCTGCCCACAGATTGTCAGTAGTTAACCACAGAGATCATTAAATAGCCTGAGAATGACATATACCAAAACATGCATTGCTACAGTCTTTATCACAATCAGAGCATGCAGACTTACAGTTTTTTCAATACTAAGTCATTTCTTTTTAATCCACCAGGTTAATTTTCTAAACTCCAAATTCAGCTCAAAAGTTACTTGTGAGAAAATGTCAGTGTGACATAATGGTAGGCCTCAGGGGACAAATTCCAATAATTTAGAACACTATGGTGGAATCTTTTCTTCCTGTTTGCTGGAAAAGGCAAGCTCAGGGAGCCAAATCTCTCATCCAGATAATTAGCAACTATCCAATCTGTTAATTGAGGACAAGTGTGCCAAACCTTCTTGGCAGCCTCAAACAGTTGTAGGGTGGTCAGTCAGGCACAGGTATGCAGTGCCAGTGTGTGCTCGGCCCTACGTTAAGAACTTTGCCTTGAAGACTGATCAGATGTGCACTTTGACTTGAAAGAATAGATGTGCTAAATTGTTAGGAAATTGGCTGTTCTTAGTCCTAAATTTGGTGATGCTAAGAGCAAATTTATCTCATTAACCTTACTTCTTTGTATGATCTTCAGTGAAAAAATTTCTCCCTTTTCCATTTTCACTCTAACTTGAGGGAAAATTTCAAGAGTCAAGTGTTGCCATGTCTAAATGCAGGTACCTAAGCACAGTGAATGCTTTAATGCTGACGCGAATGGGATGGCCTCTGGGAGGGGATCCCATTCAGAATTGGGATTTTCCAGAAAACTCATCCAGGTTTCTGACATATTTCCACAGATTTAAATGTAATTACCTCGGTTTCTTCCTACTGACCATTCACAACCACCTCATTACTAATGCAAAGATCCCCAACTGGAAAACTACCCCAGAGAGGGGAAAGATAGCCGATGTGTGATGTAGTGACGATTGGTGAAGCCAAGCAAATGTCACCGAGGGGGTCTGGCAGACAGACTGTGGCCCAGAGTGGTGTAAAGGACAATAATTACCTAATCTTTTAGTACTCTAACAAAAATGTAGATATGTCTTGGCCAGAGCTAAAACCTTTTTATGAGGATGATGATGTTTCCATGAACAAAGTGTGCATTGTTTGGTTTGAAATGCTTTTCCCAGAGTTGGAAATCTAACTTCTCAGTCTGATTTGAACTCATGAAGAAAAAGAAGGCACAAGCATTGAAAACGGGAAGGCAAGTTCAGGGTTAAAAGTGGCCCAAATGAGAGTAGAATTCCTGCCTGCCGATTGTGAAAAAAGGAATTCCATAACTCTGTGTACATTGGACAAAGACCCATTGTGAAGAAATGTGCATGTGAGCCTTTCAAAATTAAGGTCAGTTTTAGTGAGCTGCAACTTGCTAGTAAAACCATGTTTGTCAAACATGTGAAAAGTGAGTAAGTTGCTGCCACAACTTATGTGCATGTGAATACCTCAACTGTAACACATTTGAAGGATCTTTAGTGTGTTGTTAACTACTTTACAGTTTAAAAAAAAAAGTACTTGACATTTGGAAGTGAAATGATATGTGCAAAACATTAGTCAGATGGTGCTTCTTGCTTTGTGAATGAACTGTATGTAGTCTGAACAAATTAGATCCAAGGTTTAGTGCCATCAACTCTTCCGGCAGAGGTCCACAGACAATTATGCTCCCAAAACACCTGATATTTTAACTGCATAAACTACCCAAATTAGCAATATTGGTGATGATGCATTGGTAACAAGAGACAGCTTACTAAGTGAGAGGAAAAAAAAATGTTGAGAGAAGGAAATAACAATTTATACTGCCATGGTTAGACTTGCTAGAATATAAGCTCCAACCACCCACATGTCTCCTGTCTTATTTACTGTGGTAGTTTTTCAGCACTCAGTAGGTACATAATAAATGCCCACACAGGCTCTGGAGTTGAAATGCCTCCTTAAATGCCCTCTGGAGCATTTATCAGCTATCAGACCTGGATGAGTCACTAACCTCTCAGGCTTTGCCGTGCACATCAGTACCAAATCTCCACTCTATAGACATTGCCTTCTACATATGACATGATCCCGTCTCTGCACATGCTCTGGGCTCTTCTCACGTGTGTCAGTCCTCAAGGCCTCACAAGGCCTTGGTTGTCTTCAGAGAACTGTTAGCATACAGGCAGGTAAACCCAGACCCCAGCATCCGTGGGCACTCTCTAGGATTGCCGATTCCCGCCATCCTATGATGGCAATCTGTGAGAGAACAAAGTTACGTCAATACAAAACAAATGAACGGTTACATTAATTCATTTGTGTCAATTTGTTATTATTTGTATTAATTTGTTAATAATTTGTAATTGACATGACAGGACAAGTTAGCAGTTTGGGAAGAATGTTGCTCAGTGCTGTTTATAAAATACCAAATGTATGTTTATTTGTATTAATTATACATGGTAAATCATTCATCCCAGCAAACTTGAACTAGTTCCCTAACTCATAACTGAGTATATTTTTAAGCAGTTTTAATGAATTCGTATTGTGCTAAAGAAAGTTTTAGTAGTTTTCTTGGGCTGCCATTAAAAACTATCGCACACTGAGGGGCTTACAAGAACAAAAATGCATTGTCTTCCAGTTCTCGAGGCTTGAATGCTGCAATCAAGGTGTGGGCAGAATCATGCTCCTTCTGGAGCCCACAGAGAAATCCTTCCTTTCCTTCTTGCTGCTAGTGGTTTGCCTGCAGTCTTCGGCATTTCTCAGCGTGTAGCTGCACAACTCCAATCTCTGCCTTCCTCCTCGCGTGAGTCTGCCCGTTTGTCTCTGTCTTCACCTGGCCGTCTTCTTTAAAGGGCCCAGTCATACAGGATTAGGGGTTGACCCTACTCCATTATGATCCCAACTTAATTAATTATATCCACAACAACCCCATTTCCAAATAAGTCCACATACTGAGGTACTGGGGGTTATTACTTCAACAAATCTTTTTCAGGTAGGCACAATTTCAACCCATAACACAAAGAAACTTTAAAATAGATCTGCATATGTTGCAGAGTTAAACAGAAATAGTAGAATGCATTTAATTCTACAGGCTGTTTAGCTGTTTTCATTTCTATGGATGCCTCTGAAAGAAGGCATTTTTCACCATTTTCGTAATTGTAAACCTCTTGAATCTGAAATTAGAAGTTGATCTGGGTAGAAAATATTTCTAAGCAGCAGGAAATAACCGGAGTTCTCACATCTCCCAGAACAAGTTATTCATGAAATTGTTGACTCTGATGCTATGTTGAGCCATATTTTAAAAAATTTGAATCATGTTTTTATATGGGCTGCCTGACAAGGCTATCTTTTGGATATGATCTAATGGGAAAACCGTGGGTGATGACAAGGGGTTAGTTTTTGTACAATCCTTTCAAATCTATAGCTGGAGTTGAATGAGTAATTTCTTTCTAGACAGTTTACTTTATTAGTTTGGAGCGTTTAGGCTGTGATTTGCATTCAGCCAGGGATCTTTTATGGTGTCTTTCTTGCAAATATAAATACTACAGTGAAGCCTTATCATTGAAAAGTAGTTAAAACATCAAGTAAATGAACAAGGTGAAATGGAACTTAAGACATGCATGTTTATGAATAGAAAAACCTTTTTTCTCCTGTAAACAGAAAAGCATCAGATTATTGGTTTCTTCTCTTTTAAGAGCAAAAGAAGAATGGAACAGAAAGTTAAAAGAGGCTGCAAGTCTAAAAAAAAAAAAAAAAGAAGGCAAAACATGCGATAGACTATTCCCTGCCTGACACTCAGTGGTGACTGCTGAGAACTGCAGCTCACGACCTGTGGGAGTTCTTCAGAAAAACACATGAAGGAAAAACACCTTTGGAGTTTATTGTTCTCTACACTCACAGGAGCCCTCCCATTTTTTTAAGGAGTTGAGCGGATCACCAGGAACTAACCCTAGAAAGCTGAAAGGTGGACCGAAGTCATCGAACCTGGAAAATGTCAGATTCCCTGTAACATTCTCACAGAGACATCCAAAAGCAGGAAGAGACTGGAAAATAGGTTTTCCAGTTTACTCTTTTAATATTGCTTCACTTTTCTCATCTAATTATTTTAAAGGGAAAATAATAAAAATCAGTATAGAGTTTTACAATGAGAAAAAAATCAGGGCAAGAGCTTACTAAACAAAACAACCAGATGAGATTATTAATTGGTACCACCTTTCTGGAGATTTATTTGGCAATCTATATGAAAATTCTGTTTGTATTTTTAAAAAATTTCCTCCCTATTCAGAAACTTCATTTCTATGAATCTATCCTGGTAAAATAATCATTCATCTACTTAAGGATTTGCATAGAAGGATGTTTATTACCTCACCATTTGTTAGCAAAGATTGGAAAACACAACCAACAATAGAGATGTAATTTTCTTTGTTGCTCTTACTAAAATAATATTGAGTAAGAATATTTAATAACATAGAAGATGTTCATGTATTTTAAAAAAAATTGGTTATAAAATATTGAAATTTTATAAGAAATATATGTGTAGTATACAATGTAATACAAGAGAAAAAAGACTAAAATAATACAAATCAAGATATTAACAATGATTTTAAATCTAGGAATTGAAAATATAATTAAATTACCATAAGAAAAGGAATTATTTTTTAAAAGAAAAAATACCCAATAAAACTATATTTTCTTTAAAAAGTAGAACTTTAAAATAGAAATTACTACCAAAGGGTAGGGACAATGGATGGACAGGAGAAACTGATCATTAAAACATGAAATTACAAACTCATAGGGGTCCTGAGTGCAAACATGAAAAGAAGCAATAGCTGAATCCCAGTAATCTCCGATTTGGAGGGCCAGGGAGGGAACAAGGAATCATAGGACGTCTGTGATGAAGCTGCATTATGTTTCAGCCAGATTGATTACTTAAGCCATTTCTCCATTTGGTCTTTAACTGTGACTCCCTGCAGGTGACAAACTAGCCAAAGAGTCCTATCTCGGTTGGACCTGGAACACATTCCTTATATATTCTGAAATTTACTATCCAAATCCAAAATATAGGAAACAATCATAAGTTCTCTGACTACTTCACAAGATTATGATGAGGGTCAGCTATGCTGGTAATGTGAAAATGCATTATAAGCTTTAAGTTACGAGGCAAATGGAGAATGATAATGTGGCCTTTTAATTTTCACTGTCAGTGCAGGTGATGAAAGTAGGAAAATCAGGAGTGTGGTTGTATTATTGATACACTGCACAGCCATGTCTAAATAGGAAAGCAATGACGTAAGAACAACTCCGAGCAGAGTATTGCGTGAGATTTCCCTCCCTCTTTTTTCTGTTGAGGCTGAGAAAGCTAAGAGTGAGTGATCTTTGCTTCTCTGTTTAGTTGTCTAAACTCATTTATTGGATTCTTCTTTTCATTTATTATATATTAAAATTCTAGAATTTCCATCTAACTTTTTAAAATAGGTTTCAAATTTCTTTTACCTTTTTTATAGGTTCCAATTCTCCATCTTCTCTTCTATTTTCTTGGTAATGTTAATTATAGTTATTTTTAAATTCCTATATGATAACTCTAATATATAAATCACTCATGGGACTGTTTCTATTGTTGGGTTTTTTAATATGCAGTTGATCCCTACTGAAAGTCTGGTATGTTTTCCAGAGCCAATCCACCATAGCAGGAATTGGACTTCAACCTCTGTCTCTCTAGCATTCCATGTCTACTGGAATATCCACTCATCAATTTAGGTTCAGTTGCTCTTTTTTGCTGGGTTGCTTAGTGGCTCTCCCTCCATTGCTTAAGGGGAAAATTGTGAGATTTTTTAGCCCAATTATCTATGGTTTTCTCCCCTCAAATATTTTGCTCTTTTTGTCTTCCCTGCTTTAGAAATTCTGAATTCAGATGTCTGTTGCCCAGCCCAGTAAAACTGCTGCTTTCTGCAGAGACTTAATGCTCCTGTGCTGAAACTGAAAAATGCTTTCAGAAAATATAAGACCCTAGAGTGAATGTGATTCTTACCTTAGTTGCTTCCCTCCTCCCAGAAATCATAGCCCCATGTCCTTTCTGTGTTAGTTACTCCCAGATGCCTTCAAATACTTAGGTTATTTATCTTCTCCAGCTTTTATAATTGTTTTCATTGAGAATATTAGACCAATATAGCCATTCAGTTATGACTAGAAGCAAATGTCCTGAAGCAGAGCCACATTAAAACAAAAAAAGGAAGTCTGCCAGGAGTCTTGGGAGTGGGGTAGAGAAACAAATTACAAGCTGGCAGGAAGGTTCCTTAGATGGGAGCAATGATCCTCAGTGTCATGGGACCCAGATATTAGTTCAGCATAAGAGGTGAAGCCAAAAGTTTCAATTAAGACTAGAAATTGATTATTAATATATACATGGAAGATGTACCAAAGGAGGGCAAACCAGAGCAGGAAAGAGAAGAGGACTTAGGAGAGGTAGGGCAGGAGGAAGGAGGTGAGAGTGGGAAATGAGCACGTGCTTCTGCAGGAGGAACCAGGTTGAGGAAGGCTTCCTGGGGAGAAGGCAGGGCATTGTCGAAAAGAGCAAGAAATGTGTTTTCAATATAAGCACTTGGGAGAGCACCTTGGTCAAATTTTATTTAGTTGCAAATAACAAGAACAAATCTCTAATTTAAATCAGAACCTGAAATTATCTAAAGGATATGAGAGAATGAGACCAATAACTTGCATGCAGATAGAAGCCCAAGCAGCTTGTCTCTGTGTATGCCTGTGTTGTGTTTGCTGACCTTCACTTGTGAGTGATTTTATGAGACTACTGATAAGCATGTCTAAGTCCCAATCCCAAAAGACTGACTCTGAGTGGCCCTCTTCTACCTGTTTTTATCTCTTGCCCAACTAGTCTTAGCTGACAGGTCTATTCCCATGGAGCAGAAACAACACAGTGCTGAGAACCATTGAGGGCTGGGAAGAGAATTAAAATCTGTCCAATTTTAGGGACCCAAAGGAATGCATCCTCTTCACTACGGGAGATGACTTATAATTCAAGGGGATATGGCCCTCCTCTATGTCCGGAGGCATTCTGGATATACCAGAATCCATGCCAAGCCCAAAACAGAGGCAATTCTGAGCAACTCACCATGGCATCTAATCCAAAAAGAGTTGAGTCACCTTATTTCAAAGAAGAAAAATAAAAAAACTTATTCCTAAAATTAGATTTACAGCAAAGATTCCCAAAAGCCCTAGAAAGGGGTAATATGCAAGAGTCAGAAAGGAGAGAACTTTTGTTTTCCCCACTGTCTACAAGCCCTGTAACCTGGAGACAGTGATGCTTTTAAGCATTAAGATTTAGCAGAAATCCACCGAACAATCCTATGAAATTGAAGTAGCTATACTAAAGGTGATGTTTGGAAATATTTTTCCCTGTTACAGGGAAAAATCCATATCCATTGCACCTGGAGGAAACACTGGGAACCTACACATTCATTTCATTCAGTCATTCGTTCAACAGACATTTACTGAGAACCCACTATGTGCAACACTTTATACTAGATGCTAAGGATAAAGTTAGGAAGATATAGTGCCTGTCCTCATAAAACTTGCCATATAGTTGGAAAGTCATGGGGACCCTGTGTTACAGATTTTCTCCCAATCCTGGCCGCCTTGTCTAGTGTGTTCATGGGGATTTCTGCCTTTGTTGCTGATAAATGTATCAATCCCTACGTTGGGACCAGAGTCTGAACCTTAGAGACTTTCAGCCTTTCCCCACACCTCTCTCCTAGCAGATTAGATGATAACAGTAACTAACTGAAACTTCTACTGCACATACTGTGTGTGCACAATATAGTCTTTTGTGTATATAAATGCATGTAATTGCCACAACACCCATATGAGGTAAGTACTATCATCACCTTCATTTACAAACGAAGAATTGTTGCTTACTGGATTTCTATTCCAAATTACATATACTGCCTGGATATTCTCCCTGGGAAAATTCCTACTTTCTGGAAATGCTTTTTACTTTGCCCCCACTCATGAGCTCATACACCCTTGGCCACGGTGGTTTTGATCACTGGCTGCCTTCTATGGTCAAACCATTATCCCTAAACATACTTGTGCCCTCACTGATCCATTGGGGAGATTCCAAAATTTCCACAACTAAATCATCTGACTTATGATGAATATGTTAATTTCAGAAGCTTTGTGTGATCTATGTCTCTAAATTTTCCAATATTATAAAATCTCCTATCCCAAGGGAAAATAATCCTAATGCTATCTTATACAAGTGCAGGAAGTGCAAACTCCTCTCCTAAATCCTTTCAAGAATTTAAGTATTGGTAGTATTTAACACAGTTTTACTCAGTATTTCAGGATGATGCAAGGGAAATGGGCACACAAGAAAGGAAAACCTAATGTCAAATAATATCTCTGTCCCATTGTCCTTTTTTCCTGCCCTTTCAGATGATGTCCTTTACTGACCTTCAACTCAGGCCAGTTACTTTCTAGCTGAAGACACCCTCCTCATATCAGAAGGCGTCTTTTAATGATCAATTTCCTGAATCCCAGGACATGACCAACCATGTCCAGGATTTGCCAAAAGAAATCAGTTCAAATAAATAATCTCTTATGAAAGTTCTCCTCTCCACAATTAAAATCCTATTTATGTAGAGGACCTTATAGGCCAACTGTCCCAAATTTCACTGTTTCAAAAGAAAATCTTGTTTTACCTTGTAACAACCAAATGGCCCATAGAAGTACTTTTCCCAAAGCTATCTATACCCAACAAGGTTTAAGAATACTATCTCTTACAATGAGAAATGGCACAAATGTTGAAATTATAGTCATTGCTAAAGTATTCCATGAGCCCATGCTAACTTCTTGGTGGGGAACACTCCAAATCAAATTATTTCAGTGTTTCTCACCACTACTTTCGCCTAGTATCTCTGCAAGAGGGAAAGTTTTCCTGCCTACAACTATCTCTTACAGTAGGTAGGGGACCCAGTAAAGGATATATTTCTTCCTTCAAAGCAAATACCAGCCAGGGTTAGGGCTTTTTTTCCTATGTTCATTTTATAATTTTTAAAACACATTTATGCTTCATTTTCAGTAATATGATGGGTTAGATGGTAAGAGTTATATGTGTATGCAGCACATCTAAAAATGCTCTATAACATCATGTATATACAAGAAAGTTAGGGATTTTCTTAGAGGCCAGAAAAAATAAGAAAATGTTAATCCATAGAGATAGGTAATAGTTGGAACTGATGCATGCCCTGAAGATGTTTGCTGATTTCTGGCAGCCTGGAGTTTGACATTTCGTTAACCAACTGTGTGGGGAAAATGAAACAAAGCCTAACAAGTGAATGGTTATGTTGAAAACCCTTCCATGAACTATGAAAATAAACCTGTCCAGAGAGACAGTGGAAATGCATGTTTCTTTCTGCATTTATTTTAGATATAACAACAAAAAAATTTTATCTGAAAATTCCTAACTGCCAGGTCTTATTCACTAAGGTTTGATCCAGAATTAAACATTTTTGAACACCAAAACCCCAAGCTGAAACATTAGTATAAAACATTCTACTTTATTATTTCCTCCAGAAGCTTGATGAAAGCAAATAGAAAATCTCTTTGGAAGAATACATTTTAAATTCAGGCTTCAAAGAATTCCCAAAGGAGAACTTCCAAAGAATAATCTTATAAGCAGAAATCACTAAACAGATGAGTAAACCAAGCCCCCATGAATGAGAATTAGTACAAAAGGTAAACTATACAATCAGATTGACAAAGGTTCCAAATATTGGAATTTTCATATGGCATTATAATGTTCAGAATATATAATAAGTGTATTTAATATTTTATCTTATATGCAGCACCAAGAGACAGATAAGAAAAATGTGAAATGATAGTTGAGAAACATGTAGGGTAGAGTGAAAAGGTTCAATTTATGATTAATCATAGCAAAAATGAGGGGATGGGTATATACACACCTAATGGGTGTGGTACGCACCATCTGGGGGATGGACATGCTTGAAGCTCGGACTCGGTGGGGCAAGGGCAATGTACATAACCTGAACAGCTGTACCCCTGTAATATACTGAAATAAAAAAAAATTTTAATGCAAAAAAAAAAGACTATGGAAAAGGAGAAAGAAAAGATATATAAGAGACATTGGCTGTAATATTTTCCAGGATTAATAAAGGACATCACTCCTCACATTCAGAAGACAAAACAAATTCGAAGCAGGATATATAATAAGAAATCCACACATAGACATATGGTAGTCATATTGCAAAACACCTAAGACAAAGAAAGAAGATATTATTAATAAAAGAAGCCCAAGAGAAAAGACAGAATACCTGGCAATTATCAAAAATTCGACTTACTGATGACTTTTCCTTAATAATAGAATTGAAGACAGAATATAGTGTGATAATTTCTTAGAAGCAAAAAAGAAAAAAAATCTATCAACCTAGAATTCTATACCCAGTGAAACTATCCATGGAAACGTGAGAATGGGTAGGGAGGTGTTTTTAGAAAATAAAAACTGAGCATGTTAACTACTTTATTAAAGGAAAGTCTAAAGTAGATATTTCAAGAAGTAAAATGATCCTGAAGGAATATCTGAGATGCAAAAGAATAAAGTGAGAGCAAAAACCCAGCAAATATGTGGTAAATCTAAACAAATATAAGTAGTTTTAAACAATAACATCTAAATTGTGGGGATAATACCAGATCAAGTTAGACCTAAAATGTGTCATAAAGAGCATTTTGGAAGAGAGGTAATTGGAATTAAAGTATTCAAAAGTCTTTATATTATGCAGAAGTAACATAAAGATACCTGTTAACTTGAAGTTAAGTATGCTTGTTTAAAATTTTAGGTAATACTTAAAGAATATTTATTAGGCTTGCACTATGAGGCAGGAATGGAAAGTAAAAGATCATTTGGGAAGAACAAATACAGTCCCAAGTCTTTTACTAATTCAGAATAGTGCCTATCCCCTGAGAATGTGTCTCTTATAATTAGAAGTAAAACTCTAAAAACATCATTGGTTTCTTCCACCTTTCTCCTTCCTCTGCTTTCCTAATTACTCACAGCTAGTGTTTCCCACCCACGCACCACCAAAAACTGCAGGCTAAGCTAAGCTATTTTGACTGAGACAAAAAGAGCTTCAGCAGCTTGTGCCTCTGGTCTGATAGAAGCTTGGTCCTGTGCTGGGGCTGCTGGGCTCCCACATTGCCCCAACATACCCTCGCTGTAACTTCAACCTGGTGCTCAGGGTGCCCCTGCGGCTCCTGCTCTCCCTCCCCAGCCCAGACTCCTACTCTCAACGTGTGGTCTTCGCATGTTGCCCCATCTCATAATTCAACCCCTCTCTATAACCGGAGACTTTCTGTCCTACTTTTAACAGTTCTTCTTACCAAAGTGGGTTAAAGAAGAGGAACTGTGGCGGGATCTATGCCCAGATAAATTAACGTGTCATTTGGGTTTCTTTACATTGGGAGTGATAGGAACCCACTCTGCAGTACCCTGGGTATGGGAGGCTTTACTGGAAAGAATAGACTTGGCAGAAAGGGCAGACAGCTCTAATGGCCCTCAGAGATATTGGAAGCAGGAACTCCAATGCCAGGGAGACTCTCCCTATCTACTACACACACGCACACCTGCACATGTGCACAGACGTGAACACGCATATGCATACACACATGCTCATGCACACACACATACACCCCTCTGCTTCTCTGTGTGCCGCCTCTGCCCCCTCCTTCTGTGAGTAGCTTTCCTTTCACTACAGTGACCACAGTCACTATTAGCGTCCAGGCTTGTATTTTCCCAGCTTCACCCATCTTCTCCACTACCCAAGAGGTATTGCCGCTTATCCCTTAGTTTCAAATGAAAAAATTCCAAGAAAGAATTTTTACCCACTCAAGCAAATAGACGTCTGTAAGAGGACAAGAGTTCCCACCTGAGTCCCGTGGTTGAAAGGAGCATTTCCCAGAAGAAAAAGGGAGGGATGCAGAGGGGGTGGATTCAGGAAAAATAGGACAGCAGATATTCATGTTGATATTCTGCAGATATGTGGCAGGAGGTGCCAGTCATTATGCCTCAGCCCAGAGTCTTTCTGCACACTCCAGCCTGGCAGCTTTGGACCTGGTCCTGCTGTTTATAGACAAATTTCCTGCCACCCACCCATCTGATTCCTGAGTACAAACTGCCTGCTGGCTCTTCCCCCACCAACTGTGTTCTCCTTATCCCATGGGAACTTCAGTGTAGTAGCTTTAGCCTCTACCTGAGCCCTTGGCTACTTCTTCAGAGCCAGTGCAATTCCTTGTTCCTTTAGTACTTGTTCCTTTCAGGTGTGTGTGTGTGTGTGTGTGTGTGTGTGTGTGTGTGTGTGTGTCCTGCCAGATCCTGCCTCTGCTTCATCTTCATTCACCCTTGCAGTGTTACTGTAAATGAAACATTATTTCTTATAGCTGAGTCACCAGAAGATCGAATAAAAGGTAGGTGTGCTTTTCTGCAGTGGCAGTAATAATAGCTGCCACTTACTGAGTTACTGCTGTAGGGCTGGTGTCTTAGTGAGTTCTCCAGAAGCAGACCCAAGACAAGGGTTTGGGCACAAATGATTGATATGGGAGGTGATCCCAGGAAGGACCATAGGCAAGTGGAAGTGAGACAGAAAAGGAACAGGAGCCTATACAGGGTGTGGTAATGAGCAGGCTACTATTGTGAAACTGGTGCTTGACCCCACTGGGCCTTCTGGAATTGTGCTATGGAACACATCTCAGTGTTGCCCAACCCAAGAGTCAAGGGAGTTAAGTATTTACCTTCCAACTCCTCCTATGCATCAATGGCTGAATGCTGCACTGAGGGCATTAACCCCCCAGCCCACAGCCCTCCTGGCCTGGCCTCTGTGTCCAGACAGGGCTTTCAGGCACAGTTGCAGATACCTGCAGGGGACGATGTTGGCATGTACCACGTACGGGAACATGAGTACCAGTGGGTGAAGGCAACATGTGCTACATCCGGCATTGAGCATGCATTGCCTCTGTTTTATGTTGAGGGTTTGGGAAGATAAGACATAAACCCAAGGGTCACATAGCAAGTAGGTGGGAAAGCCAAAGTTGAATTCAAAACTACCTCTGAGAGTTCATTATGGTTTTACTTTGCACATCTCTTTCCCCACTCAAAAAGGATATGATGGGAGGATAAATTCCATGTTGCCATTGATTTGAGCTAAAGAAAACCTAGGAGAGAAAATGGTGATGGCAGCACAAGAATATTACACAGCTCCTGAGCCTGAAGGAAGAAAAGAAAGAACATTCCATTCATGAATGCAGCTGGCACGAAGTCCAGGTCATTTGATTAAATGAGCAAATTACTAATGGTTACTAGATGTTTGGATAAATACTGGTAGAACTACAGTGGATCAAATAAAATATTTCTATATCTATTAACTCATTTGGCAGGAGCAACCAAAGAAACCAACTGCATCACAGGGTTTTTAGATTAACAAGTATTGAGAATCAATGCCAACACACTTTTTAAACTTTTATTTGAAAATTAAAGAACAGAAGTAAAAGTAAAGAGAATAGTAGAGTTAATCTCCATATACCCATCATCTACATCAATCAATGATGAATGTGTTTCCATACTTGTATCTTTTTATCTGACGAAATAGTTTAAAGCAAATATCAGACATCATGTTAGTTTATCCACAAATACTTCTACGAACATCTATATAAGATAAGAACATTTTCTTATATAAACACAATACCACTATAACTTACAAAATTAATAATAATTCCTTAATATCATCTAATACTAAATTATATTCAAATTTATTTATCTCTTTCCAGTTGGTTTTTTGAGTCAGTATCAAAAAAAGATCCACAAATTGCCTTTGTTATGGCTCTTAAGTCATTTTTTTAAAATTTATTTTTAATTTTTTTTTTTTTAGGGACAGGCTGGAATACAATGGTGTGATCAGAGCTCACAGTAGCCTCAAACTCCTGGGTTCAAGTGATCTTCCTGTCTCGGCTTCCAAAGTAGCTAGGTGCACACCACCACAACCACCTAGTTTTTAAATTTTTGTAGAGAGGGTACCTATGTTGCCCAGGCTGGTCTCAAATTCCTGGCCTCAAGCAATCCTCCCATCTCAGCTTCCCAAGTGTTGGGATTACACGCTTGAGCCACAACACCTGGCCCTCTTAAGCGATTTTAAACTTATAACTGCTTCCTCTCCCTTATCTGTGCGATTGCCTTGTTAAGGAGACAAGATCAGTTGCCCTGTAGAATTTGGAGAATATCCCCATTCTGGATATGTTGTATCAGTGTATTTTACCTCTATATTATTCACAGAGACATCTACTGACTTAGGCTTATCATTTTAGTTAATTGATCCAGCCACAGAAGTTCAGCCAAATTCTTCTGCAGGGTCTTTATAACTTCACCTGCCCTGTTTCTGCTGCAGGTAAAAGAAACACCATGTCTAGAAAGCTTAGAAATGATACCACTGAAAGGTAGCTATTATGGAAGCCCACAGGTTAGGAACTGTCAACTGGGCAAGCCTCAGGCAAGCCCCAAGCTGATAGATGGTGGAAGGAGGGATGAGAACTGGAGTAGAAGGAGCTATAGGTAAGACCAAAGTCTATTTTGTCTGCAGTGCATCTCCATTCCATAGCACCTTTTTTAGTCTGGACCTCAAGAGGTTTGCACAAGGACAGAGTCATAGCTGGATCTTTGTGGGAAGGCCAGCCTTACAGCAATACAATAATGAGATTTTCATTTTTATTCATAGTTTCAGAAATGTCACCTTTTCAGGTCCTGAGAGTCAGTAAACTTAAGAGATACCTAAGTGACTTAAAGAAGCATTATGCACCTATCTTAGAGTTTTTGAGACACTCCCATAGTTGGGGTTTCTCTGTTTTCAGTGGGATGTAACTAACCACTCTTCCAACTTAGGGCATCTAAGCTAGTTCCAGTCAGTCTCTCCAAATCCAATGGAAAAGGCTTCCCCACCCTCCAGCCCCCACCATGACTCTACTAGGTATCCAGGGTCAGGTGCCACCTGTCCTTGGGTTTATGGTGTCCTAGTGTCAAGAGAGGGCCTGTCCACAGCCAGTCACACAAAGTTTCCTGGTACGATGCTGGGTATTAATGAGCTGAACTCCTCGTTGGACCCTGAGATACGGGAGCACTAGCAAAGTCTTTGGTTTAGAGAATAGGAACTTAGTTGGGAGCTTTGCAAGCCTCTGTTCTGTGGCATCGCTCCTGGGCAGGCTGATCAACCCAGCTGTACCTTGCAGCTCTTCCTCCTCTCTTGGAACTTGCTTCTGGAACGGTGCTACCTGGAGTAAGGCCTTGGTGCTCCCAAGACCACAGACTTGCGGGTGTCTCTCTAACATGGATGGCTCCACATCCAGGCAATGCTCTCTTTAGTCTGGGAGGTGAGGGCGAATCCCACTCTCCTCCCTGCTACCCTAGGACAGTGTGTCTACATCACTTAAGTTCGCTTTTCCTTTCAGTCCCCTCCTCTCCAACAAATGTCACTCCGTTCTTTCCCAATAAGCTTTAATGACCCTTTAATCTAAAACTCCCCAATCAACCTAAAACTAGTTCTCTGTTCTAGGGGATATTTAGATCAATTCCCTCTAATTCAGCAAAAAAAGGAGGAAAAAATTTTCACATGAAAATAAGCCTGAACATTTATATCCAGCTACATTTTTATATACTTTCTCTCCTCTTTTCTTCTGATTCCTTGCCAAGGAAAATTAGAGATATAACCCCTATCCTAGCGGCTTGAACAAAGACTAATGTTGCCTTGGAAAACATAAAATCCGATGGGCCTGAAACTAGTCTAAATAGCTCCTACTAGTAACGATTTTATCATGGTCCTTTCTTTTTTGGAAAAATTTTACAGAACAAAACAAAAAAGTCAGAAGTTGTCATCTTATTGACTATACCTAAACTTGGGAAGCTATCTTGTTTTGTCATTTACTGAAAGTCACGAATGTAGGATGGCTCTGGAGTAGGTCTTTAAATTCTCTGTTTCTGTTTTTCCACTTATAAAATGAAAGAATTGGCTCCACTGATCTAAACATTGTCTCTTCATGCTCTAAGACACATAACCTGCACTGCATCAGAATTGCTTGCATCATTTCCTGGAGTGTTCACTTCATGCCCACTCAAAAGACAGCTTCTTTACTACACATGCACACACACACACACACACACACACACACACACACACACATACACACACACACATACACACACACACACATGCACACACACATACACACACACACACACGCACACACACACACACGCACACGCACACACACACACGCACACGCACACGCACACACACATACACTCTCTCACACACACAGAGTTCCTGACAAAAGTAAAGTATAGCTTTTGTTTCATTTTCATAATTTCTCTATTTTTCTAATGGTTTAATTTGTTTTTAGAAAATTGTCAACTCCTCAAAATCCCAAGAATGATATCATAACTCTACAAGAGATTAAAGAAAGTTATTAGAAAGAAACTTGCCAAAAGTTAGACAAAATCACTCTTAATAGAAGAGGCTTTGTTAAAAGCATAAATTTGGGCCAATCTTTCAGTAATTATTAGCAATTGCACATGCTCTTTAGTTTGACTCATTTGAATCATTTCACAAGCTTATCATTGCTGGCATATTTTATAATTTGACTCAAACATCTCCCATGACCTTACTATCCCAAACAAATACTTCTCCAAAGGAACACACCTTTATAAACCCTCAGATGCTTCCGTTATGACCCTTCTTAACTGAGTGGGAGAATGTCCATCTTTGTAGAATACCCAAACTGAATCAATCATCTCTACAAAGTACAAGCTGTTTACTTGGTTGTTGATTTTCCCGAAACACAACATGACTTCATTACTTGGATTATCGCTTAAATATCAATCTCAGAAATAAGCTCCACTGGGCATTATTCGTGAACGTTGAAATCTTAAATGATTCAAACTCAGCTTCACTCACATCTGCAATAATTACCACCACCAAAGAGAACACATTTTCGAGAACAAGATGTTAAATTAATGTTCTGAAGAATTTGTAAAATAAAATCTGTGTTGTTTTCTCCCACAAAGTTCACAGTGAATCACTGCAGACTCCTAATGACCTCATCAGGAACTTCTGCTTGAGGTGGGGGATGAAGATGGGGACAAATTATAGTGATATGTGGCATAATATCTGGAAAATGCAAAAAAATATCTCAACTCCACTGCCTCATACTAAAGTCCTAATGAAGGTCAGAAAGTGCCTCAAATCAATTTATATTTTTCTCTGGCAGCATATGGAGATGAACACCTCCTTTCCAAGCACGTGTTTACTTGAGCTCCCCTTTAAGTCTAGGTGGAAGCTACGCATTTGATGTACGCGTACGTGCACCTGTTTGTAACCCTTGGTCGGTTAAGTGCATTGATGAAACCTCAGCGACCCCCCATCAGGATGGAGCACATTCAGGTGAGAGTACTAAGCAAGTAGATTGCTGAAAAGGCAGAATTTGCTGAGAATCTCTCACATGCCAGTCAATGTTCTAAGTGCTTTGTGTACAGTACCCCATTGTTTTTCCTAACACCCCTTTAGGGACTGTTACCGGTGATGACTTCAAATTGCAGATGAGGAGACTGAGGCAAGGGGAGAGCGAGGCACTTCCCTAGGACGCATTTGTAAGAGACGGACTCCAGCCCATGCTGGACCACGTGCTGTACTGCGGTCGGCAGCAAAGAGTCGCGGTCACCCGGGTGGTGGTGGCAATGGAGACGGGGAGAAGCTTAGAGACTGGAGGTGCACTTACATTTATTTCATCTACCAGAGACAAATGCTGGAAACCATGTTAGTGTCCCACATTAGGAGTTTGACTTAATACATTTTAATATACCTATGCAAAAGAATACCATATAGCTATTCAAAATCGTTTTTTCCAGCTATATTTAATAACAAGCATGAAAAGGCACCATTTATTCTTGACCGAGACTATCATGTTAAGCTTTTTAAAAAGCCTATAAAATACACATTTGGGGTGACCCCAATTTTAACAGATGTGTGTGCCTCTGTGTACGTGTGTGTGTTTGCGCAACACTAAAAGAGACTAGAAAGGAAATCACACAAAATAGGCTAATATCATTATTAATGGGGACCCTCCATGGTTTATATTTTCTGTTTTATACCTTTCTTTATTTTGCCATGATTTTTACAAAACCAGGCATTGTTTCTATAATGACAGCAAAACTGCTTGGGAAGAATGAAAGGATAACCAAGCCACAGTTCAGTCGTGAGGACTAGAAAGACCAGTGGAGATTCAATGGGCTGACAGAGGTGAAGGCAAGAATGTGGGCTCTGGGCCAGACCAGCCCCACAGCTCCAAGTTCTTGAGTGAGTCCTTCTGGCCCCGTCAGTGCTGGCCAGGGTGCCATGGGGATCTGGCCTGCACAGTGATACCCTTCAGTGCCTGCACCCAGAGGACGCTGCAAAGCCATAGGCTGACAGGACCAGAGAGGATACAAATAATGCACTCAGGCCCCACGCAGGACAGAGCAGTTTGCACACTGAAAACGGGAGTGGATGGGTATCTGGGGGAAGGAGGCTAGAGTAAAGCAGGCAGTGCTTTTTGTCATTTATTCCTTGACTGGGTGGGGAGCCTTTATAATATTTGCACAGAGGTGCTGTATGTGCTACCTGTGCTCAAGGTTGGCACGATGAAACCAGGTGTGCTGGCCTGTGCCTATAGTCCCAGCTACTCGGGAAGCTGATTAGGGAGGATTGCTTGTGCCCAGGAGTTTGGGGTTGCAGTGAGCTATGATGGCGCCACGGCATTCTGCCTAGGTGACAGAGCGAGACCCTGTCTCTAAAAAAAGAAAAAAAAAAACACCTAAATATAAAAGATTGACACAAGATGAACTGAGGTCAGATATGAAGGCTCCTTGAAGTCCAAATCCAAAGTCATGAAAGGTGAAGACCCAGAGTTGGGAGAAACTACCAGAGGGGGGGAGGCTTGAAGGTTGGATGGGATTTACATCAGAGAAGTGGGCAGAAAAGGGAGACATCATGCACTGGGCTAGGCACAGATTTAAAAATTGAAGTTCAAGGTGGGATCATTACCTGGATTTAAAAGCAAAAACGCCTAACTATTGAGATGGCAGTCTTTTTAGTCTGAGGAACTCTGGGCTTTACTCATAGATATATAAGCACAAGGATAGTGACATTGAAAATGAGCATGGGGAAGGAGGCATTTGAAGGATGCCTCCTTCCCCATGCTCATTCCCTAACTGTGTGACCTCTGGTTTGTGATCTACTTTTAGGGACTAGGGTCCCAGTTCAGACTCTCTTCTTTCACAGCAGAATTAGAGCTCCGATAAGACATTCGTGCTGCCTCAGGGACCACATTCCTCCACTCTGGCTACACTGACACCCCACCCCAGCCCTCACCCCAGCTGGCCTGTTCTCTCCAGGGAGCTGAGAAAATCAGATAAGACTTTTGTTCATTATTTCAAAGATGTTCTGCTGAGGCTATGTTTATTTCTTCTAGCGTGGGGTTTACAAAAAATTTACTTTTCCTGGAAAAATGCAATTACTAGTCCATTTGCATGCTGTTAGTTCTCCGCTTTTCTGCAGAGGATTTTACTGCCAAGCACGTTCCTATGATTTATTAGCTCGTCCTCCACTAAAGACTGAAAAGTTGTTATTTCCTCCATGTTTATGGATGATAAAAAGCAGAGGCACAGGCGAGTTGAGTGTCTTCTCTAAGGTCATCCCACAAGTTTGAAGGACAGAGCTGGGGTTAGAACGTGTGCTCCCTGACTCGCCCCGCCCCGAAAGGGCCACTGGGCCGCACTGCCTCTCTGCACGACAACATAACATGCCGTCAGGGGCAGATGTTGCCTGTCACCCTGACCATCCATCATGCCCATAAGAAGGTGCAATTACAAAGAGAGATCTTAAAAAATAGCTCTTATCCAGGTGGCTAAAATCACTTCACTGGAATAAAGGCTTAAAAATCAATGCCTGAGTTCTGGCCCCATTTTAATTCTCACTTACTTCCTTTCACATAGCCACCCAGCGTGGCTCTGAGCCACCTTCCCCCGACATTTGGGACAGGTCCTCAAAGAGTGATACATAAGATCTTTTTTAATAATTGTCTAACCATCTAGGAAGAAAAAGCACAGTGTAGAAAGAAAGCCATCTACTGAATTATAAATGCAAGAACTAAGATTAGGGGATTATCCACGGCCCCAGACTTGCCAAAACTGCTTCTCATCCTGCCTCCTCCTGTCTGTCCTCTTCCTTTGTTAAAGAACCATTTATCAGAGGTGATTGGGAGATGACTTTAAATGTCACTAAGAAAAATAAGCCACCGAATTGATCTAGGAGAGAACAGCTACTTCAGCTCCTTTGTTTCACCAGTGAAGAAACTGACAAGAAAAGGTAAGACAATTCTTGAGGATTATGCAGCTAGTTCCTAGTAACACCAGGTCCCCAGATCCATTGCCTGCCAGGCTGGGGTCTTTTCTTCTACACACCTGGGACACAACTGGACTAACATTCAATCACTCATTCAATATACTCTCATTATGGGCCCACTATGTGTCAGGAGTTTGGAACTACACAGCCCTTGCCTTCCAAACAATCTCATAATCTAAAGAACTGACAGCAATATATGATGTGAATCATAACTGTAACATAATTTTAAAGTGCTACCATAGATAACAGAGTGAGGGAATAAAATCAGCTTTGGGCTGGCTTAAAGATACCTTCTATTTCTAATGATTTCAAAATCAGTGAAAAAATGTCTTTTAAGACACAAAGTGAAAAGGGACTTAGCATAGCTTACCGGAAGCCTAGGCATCCCTACACTTTCGATTTGTCATTAGGGATCCACACCTAAATGTTAAGACTCCTTTAATTCTGAGACTAGCTGTGAGTAGGGCAGGGAACAAAATTTAGACACATTTTAATGCTGGTGCATGTGGAAATATGTCATTTCAAATTGTTGTCATGAATGAAGGCATTGATTATCCACATAGGATTTTTCAAACGCAAACATATTTTTAAGCGATTAAAGCAGAAAATACATTGAGCTTTATTTCCTCGACAATATGACTATGAACATGGGAAAGTTTGGAGGGATGGACTGGAGGAGGGAGAACAGAATGTAACGTCGATACAGTTGTACAGGTGCGTTCAGAGGCATGTGCACGTGTGTGTATGACTCATGCAGTAGAAAGAAGATTCTGCCTCTTGGCTCTTATTTCTGTGGAGCTCCTTAATTGTAAAATACAAGGGGAGCAAAAGTGGAATTTTGAGTTTTGGGAGAATCCTAGAAAATAAGCACTCTAAAAGACTTTTCCAAATTTGATAACTTAGTGGAAAGTAAGATAGATAAAGCCATCAATCCCTTCATTGCAACCTCTTGAGATGACTAACTTACAAAGCATCATCTTCCTAAGACAAGAGGAGCAAAGACAATGTGTATACAGGCAGGAGAGACCAATGGGGTGACATTTTAAGGCTGTTAGAAAAGTACTGACAAAGCACCATATCAAAAGCTATTATAAAAACTGAATTACTGTGCTTTTGGAGAGAATGCTACAGTAGGATAGTCAGGATAAGCAGTAGAGTTTCCCAGAAATAACATTTTAAAAAACAATCTAAAAGAAGCAGATTTCATGACAATTATAAAAATTTCTGAGTTCTTCAAACAAACTACAGAAGGTCTTTACAAGGCTAAATGAGTGGTCATATAAGGAGATTCATGCTTCGAGTTTGGTAAACATAAGAGAAAGTGTTTAGAGGAAAACAATGGAAATATAAAATCTTTAGAGGCTGAGGGAAACCACTAACCAATCATATCCATCATATCAGTTGTATAATACAATATAAACTTCCTAAGGGCACCAGGAAGACGTAGAGAGGAATTAGGTAAACTCTAGAATGCCCTGCTGCTTACCCAGATACTTGGCTGTGTTCCTTGGTCTCTGCATTTGTCTCCACTCTGGACTACAGTTCTGGAAACTCCACGGAGAGAAGTTTGCTTTAGCTTTGTGAAATTTGAGTGCTGGTTGATTGCCCTCCTTCCCATCCTAACTCTGCCTCAGGGTTCACTGACTGACGGTTTCTTCTTTCAGATGACGCTGACCTGACACCTCGCTGATTTCAACTTTTGTCCATCTCATTTTGTTTTTGTTTTATTTTTTCTGAAAAATATTTTGAAAATTTAGTAAAGAAACATAATACTATATTAAATGGATAAATGAGTTAGGCAGAAAGATAGAATTTGATCAACACCAAAGACCATTTATGTAGATATAAGGAGAAAATAAAATACAAAATACAATATTTAAGAAAATAAGGATAAGGGCAGACCCCTTTTCTACCTATTACAAAATAGATAAACAGATACATGATATTCACAAAATATAGCCAATGAAGCATAGAACCTTAATTTGGACAGAACTTTAGTAGTTACCTAGTTCAATCTTTCACCAAATGCAGAAATAGTCTCCATAATCTCCCTGACAATAACATTTCAATGAATACAATGCACTAACTCACCACCCAGTAGTCAATGGATACCATTTTCAGAATGGTACAATTGTTTAAAAAGTTATTTCTTTAAACCAACCAAAATCTACTTCAATGTCTGCCTAAGCTCTTCCTTCTAGAATGATAATTGCTTGGGTATTTGAAGACATCTCTGCTGTCCTGTCTCCTCTCCTAGACTGTTATGATTACACTCACTTTCCTCTGACTCCCTCCAGTTTCCCAACAGCCCCCCTGCATTCTTCCCATAGCAAGTGGGGCGTTGTGAGTGAGATGGTGAACTTCCAGTTCAAATCAGCACACACCATGTCCGTGACTTTACCCAGAACTTCCCCAGTAGCTTTAATGGCAAAGATAAACGGCTATGATTTGGCATTTCTTGTTTTTAATGATTTAATGATGGTTTCTACTGATTACCATTCTTTTGGCAAAAGTTGAAAACGCCTGTTTAACAATTCATTGCTATATTATGCTAGTGATAGAAAGTAATTTCATCAGTATATAGTTTCAAGAATATATGTGTTCACTTTATTTTAAATTAAGAAAAATAATTTTCCCATCTCCAATCTCCTAACAATTTTTTATGATGTTTAAGGTTTTCCATGCTTTTTTAAAATTATTTTTAAAATCCATGCTTTTAAAATTATCAATAATTTTCTCAGAATCACCTTTCAAGTTTTCTCAGCTACTAAGAACTTAAATTGCTATAACCTGGATTGCAACTCAATTGAAATATTTATTTTGTTTTGTTTTGCCCATTGTAAGATTGAGCACTCCTCTTCCCAATTATTACTTTAGCTCAGCCACGCAGCTATATTTTCAGGTCTTGCATGTAGTGAGGGAGAGAATAACCATGGGGACGCATGTCTCATGCAGGGCACGGTTCCCCTGGGTTTTCCCAGTGAAGAGATAATGACTTCTGTAAAGACTGTTGTTTCCAAGGAAGAGAGGTGGGAGCTGCTGCTGCAGGCACTGAATACCTGTGTGGGTAGCACCAGGATTTGCAAATTAAAAAAGCGAAGGATGGCCGGGCGCGGTGGCTCACGCCTGTAATCCTAGCTCTCTGGGAGGCCGAGGCGGGCGGATTGCTCGAGGTCGGGAGTTCGAAACCAGCCTGAGCAAGAGCGAGACCCCGTCTCTACTATAAATAGAAAGAAACTAATTGGCCAACTAATATATATAGAAAAAATTAGCCGGGCATGGTGGCTCATGCCTGTAGTCCCAGCTACTCGGGAGGCTGAGACAGAAGGATCGCTTGAGCCTAGGAGTTTGAGGTTGCTGTGAGCTAGGCTGACGCCACGGCACTCACTCTAGCCTGGGCAACAAAGCAAGACTCTGTCTCAAAAAAAAAAAAAAAAAAAAAAAAAAAAAAAAGCGAAGGAAATCCACTTTTCTCTAGTATTTTTCAGGAAAAATAGTAATTGCTTTTAAAAATGCATACCCAATAGGTATTTTTTCTTTCCTCACCTCCTTTCGCCCTCCCCCTTTCTGAGTCTCCAGTGTCCATTGTACCACACTGTAAGTGTACCACTTACAAGTGAGAACGTGCAATATTTGATTTTCTATTCCTGCATTACTTCACTCAGGATAATGGCTTCCAGCTCTATCAAAGCTGCTGCAAAAGATATGAAGACTTATTGTACAATGTACACTATCTGGGCAATGGATGCACTAAGCCCAGATTTCACCATTATACTGTGTATACATGTAACAGAATTCAACTTGTGCCCCCTAAATCTATTGGAATTAAAAAAATAAAAATGAACAAATAAATAAAAATACATACCTTTGACCTAGAAATTCCATTTAAAGATATTTATTCTAAAAAAATAAATTGAATAAGTATTAAAAAGGCGACTATACACAAACATAAACTCTAGTTTATTGAAAAGTATCAGAAATTTGGAAATAGCTTAAAACTTTAACAATTGATTAGATAATGGATGATGCTTTCATACTATGGAATGCCATGCAGAATTTTAAAATGTTGACTTGGAAATACAGTTATTGATATGGAAGATGTTCATATATAGTTAAATGGGTAAAAAAAAGTTAAAAAAATAACTTTCTGTTACTGTTTTATTTTGTTTATATGTGTGTGGGCAAAGTATTATATATATATATGAATAGAACTAGAAATGGAAGACTATACTACAAAATTTAATAATATTAATAATTACCACTCTAAGTATAATTATGGTTAAATAGTTTTGTTTTGCTTATTTGTACTTTCTATTTTTTCCACAATGAATGTGGATTTTGTAAAATAAAATAAAATATATTTTATCTTAATGAAGGGGAGACAGATGAAAATTCTAACATATTAGAATGAGTAACTTGATGCAGGAAAAATGGTTGTTCATTGTCATACAGGCGTATGAATATGTGGCATGCACCTTCAGGGACACAAGTAATTTTTTTCTTAGAGTACCAAATAAACCAATAAAAGCATTATTCTTTTTTAAATTTTATATTAAATTTTTTAAAAATTATGAATACATAATAGTTGCACATATTTAAGGACTACATGTGGCATTTTGATACAAACATGCAATGTATAATGATCAAATCTGGGTAATTGCATTGTCCATGCCTCAAGCACTTATTATTTCTTGTGTTGGGAACATCCCAAATCTTCTCTTCTGGATATTTTGAAATATACAGTAAATGATTAACCATAGTCTCCCTATCATGCTACCGGTAGAACACTGCATCTTATTCCTTTTACCTAACTGCATTTTTGTACCCATTAACCAACTTCTCCTCATCTCCCCCCTCACTACCTTTCCCAGTGGTGACCACCATTCTATTCACTACCTCCGTGAGATCAGCTTTTTAGCTCCCGCATATGAGTGAGAGCATGTGATATTTGCCTTTCTGTGCTTCCACTTATCATAATGGCGTCCAATCCCATCCATGTCACTGCAAACGACAGAATTTCGTTCTGTTTTATAGGCTGAACAGTATTCTATGATGAATCCATTAGGAAAGCATTCATCTATTGATGAACATTTAGTTTGATTCCATATTTTGGCTATTGTGAATAGTGCTGCAATAAATATGGGAATGCAGATATCTCTTCAATAATTTCCTTTCTTTGGATAAAAAGCATGATTTTTCTTCCCAGCCCATTCCTGCCCCTAACCTCACCCTCTCTTCAACCTACCTGAGGGGCTACCTAAGCAGGTTTTGTAAGCAAGTGGGGAAGATAAATGGCGGTTCCCTCAGGGTCCCCCAGGCCAGGTCATGATATCATTTTATTATTAATACAAAAGCTGACCTGTGGCACCTGGGTGGGGTCAGCATGAGCCACACTGAGAAAGAGCCACTTTCCTATCACTAGAAGCATTCCCTTAGACAGTGTTTCATTGACATAGAGAAATCACTGACGGGTTGCAATGGCTCAGTCTTTCTGAGGTTTGCAGAGGTGAGACCTGGCACTTATCTTAGGGAAAACCCCATGCAGAAGAGAGCTCCACATCAGTGTCACCATGGGAGCCCTGATGTCCTTCATGTTAGTCCTGACAGCAGGTTTCTGCTCACCTGTGATTCCACGAGTGTGTGTGCACGTATGTGCATGTGCACACATAAAAGTGTACACAGAGCAAAGAAAGGCCATAGTGTGGCCTCTCCCCTCTTCAGAAGGCAAGAGAACTCTCCTGCAGGCAGACCTCAGTGGCACCAGTTAAGGACATCATCTCCAGCTGCTCAAGAATCCACTAACCATTTCCGGCCTACATGAGGCACCATTAATATTGTATAAATGACGTTATGCCAAATCTCTTATCACACTATTTCAAAAAACACTGAATATTTTAACACAAGTTTATTCAGAAACAGCTCTCCCATATCTTAAAGACACTGCTTTTGTTTTTCCAGATTATGCCTTTCACTCCTTGACATGCAGCTGTCTTGAAAAATCGGCCATCAAGATGTAATGAAAAGAACAGAAACTTTGGCAACAAAAAGACAAATGACATAGTAGCCATAGGATTCTGGGAGGACTTTCATAATTTCTGTGAGCTCGTCGTTTTCTCATCTATAAATGAAGTTAAGCAAGCATTGCCACACACATTAGAGGGAAAATGAAATGACACTCTGTACATGTAACACTTGGAGCAGCGTCACCCAGGGACAGTCTCCTCTTCTCCTGACCTCGGCGCCCTTTCTGCAACTGCAACAGAAGCAGGAGGTCTTCAAAAACTCCCCTGTTGATGGGTATTCAGATCTTGATGGAAATTGCAGTGTCATCTCCAGGAGGCATGTAATAACTCGCAGCACAGGAGAAAGACGAAAGCTCTGATTAATTACAAGTGTCAGGCACATGTTAAAATTCCTGTTGGACGTTGAAACAGCTAGTGACAAGAAAAGAGAATGATTTAAGGAATTCGCTGGGCATGGCACAGCCATATTAAAACACTGTCTCCCTAGTAGACTCTGTCAGGAAATGGCGTATTCAAAGCATACAAGGGTTTCCTTCAAACTCATCATTATTTCCTTCAACTTCATCGCTGCCCTTACAAAATAAACAACACCAAAATGATTCGGTTGTTGCTTTTGTATTTTTTGTGCTCAGACTTATGTTGCTGTCTGACCTAAAAGACAATTTTATCTAACTAAGTTATAGATCATTAAGCTGAAAAAAAAAAAGTTTGCCTGTTACTGCTGTTTTACCATCTTGCCCCATCTTGTCTCATTAGCAGGAACTGATTGAGCATGAAGGTGTTCTCTGGCTGTCAGTAGATAAAGTAGGTGCTCTTGGCTTTCATCTGTTCTGAATTCTCCTTGTCTCATTATCTTCCCAAGGTCAGATTCTCTGACACGGCGGCTGCTTGCTTAGCACTCCATCCCGGCAGTTACTCGCCAGGCAATCTTAGCCACAATAAGATTTCTTATCTGTGGCATCAAGACAAGAATGGGCATCAGAATCCCTGCGTCTAGTCCCCAGGCCACCCTACCCCCAACTCCTTTCTCCACTCCTGTAGTTTCAAAGCTCTGTGTGGCTCATTCAGTATTGCACCCTATCACCTCCAAGGCACCATCCCACTATGACATTCTAATTCAGCTGCAGCCCACACAGATCGGAGAGTAATGCCCAATTTTATTTTATATTGGGAAAAGTTGTTATATCACAGAGCTCAACCTATGGGGTCATCCTCAAACCTCCTTACTCTGCTCCAGTGAAAGGCATATAACTACAAAACCATACGATCTTGATTCTTAAATCCATCTTCCTTTCTCAATCAACAATTCCTGCTGGACCACCTGCTCCTTTGAGAGGCTGTCAGGAGCAGCTAAGTAAGGAGAAATGTTCCACTCCACACTCAAGCCCCAGAAGTGTGGCTCTAATCAGAATGCAATGTGAAGGTGAATTTGGTTCTGAATTGAGTCCCTTCTTTCCTGGGAGGGCAAAATCCCCTAAGGATTATTTTTACTTTGGAAGAATCTATGCAGAGAAAAGAAGGAAACAGATCTCTTGTCTGATGCACTTAAACTGGTTTGGGGGTCCCATGTTTCTTTGAAAACTTGGAGAAGATCTTGGCCATTTGGATGGTATGAAGAGGTATGCACCTGCTCAGTAGCATTTTGCTTACAGAATCAGGATTCCTCCTCAGGTCGGATGCAAGTTCACTGGAAGTGTCCATGTCCTTTTCCAGATTGAAAGGACAGTGTGTAAAGGGACCTCTGTGGAGGAGGAGTGAGCAAGTCATCTGGGAAGCTTCCAGATAGGCAGGCAGCACGGCAACCAGGTGCGAGCCCGCTGTGGGTTGAGCAATCTGCTCACTGGGAAAAATCCAGCCATCTGCCCTTTCTCATACAACTCACTGACCCTTATTTCCCAAATTTAACATATGCAAACAGAGTGTTCCTTGGCCAAGAAGGGATATCTAACCATTACACTTCAGCACCCAAAGAGTCACACATCTCAGGCTGCTCCACTCAGGACATACCTGTTTCCTGCAGGCACATCTATTCTATGCTCCTCACAAAAATAACCGAAGCAAAGGAATTTGAAATACTTCCTGCTTCTCACCCAGCAATATGTCCAAAAACTTTAAGACAGAAAAATAATTCTCAAGAACTCTTGTCCAGTAAAATACACACAGCAAGTACAGCGAGTGACCCCAATAGCTTGGATATCTACATAGCAGTGGTGTAAGTCATAGCCTTGTGATTTTTGAAAAATTCTTCAAGGTTATAAAGGCACATAGCTTTATTTTCCGGCCAGTGTCTTTTGGTCTTTAACATGTGGGCCTGAAAAAATATGCAAGGCTCCTCATGCCAAAATCCAACAGATCCAGAAATAGAACTTTAGGACTGTACCTTATAACAGTTACTTTCTCCCCAAAAACAGTTATTCTCTTTCATCAGTTAATAACCTGATAGGCTCTCTACCTTACTCTTAAAATCTCCCCCAATTTTTTAAATGTTTTCCTATACCATGCACCATAATATTGTGTGGTTAGTGAAGAACAATATTTGGCAACATATAATTTTAAAAATAAAAGCATTGCTATAGGTATTAGAAACAAGGCTTGCTGGTTTGTGAAAACTCCTATGGCCTTTGGCTTCTTAGGGAATTATACAAGCAGGTGTGTAAAGCATAAGACAAAGTCCCATTCCACTGTAACCAAAGGGAGAGGCTTCAGTTGACAGGTGACCATTAACTGCATCATCAGATTACACACTAGGAAAGGAATACATCCCTCTGACCAAAAGCAAAAGCTAAGTGTGCTGACCCTACAGGGGTAAAGGATCTGGAATCCTCTCTTTTTTGGTATTATGTCAGGATATGACTATATTCTCGGGAGTCCAGTTGTGTCTATCAAGATAGATGGCAATAATTATAGATAATATTTAATGAGTACAGTCAGCCCTCTGTATCTATGGGCTCCATATCCATGGATTCAAGCCACTGTGGATCAAAGATATTTGGGAAAAAAATATTGATGGTTGTGTCTGTACTGAACACATACAGACTTTTTTTCTTTATCATTATTTCATAAACAGTACAGTATAACAACTATTTCTATGGCATTTACATTGTATTAGGTGTGATACATAATCTAGAGATACATAATTTAAAGTATACAAAAGGATGTGTGTAGGTTCTATGTAAATATTTACACCATTTTTTATAAGGGACTTGACCATGTGAGGATTTTGGTAGGAGGGGTGGTTCCAGAACCAATTCCCCACAGACACCAAGGGACAACTGTTCTCCCAACTCTCCAATGGACTGGCTGCTCTTATTATTCCAATTTTTCATATTAAATAACCAAAGGCTTATGACTTACAACACATGAAACAGACCACAAGTACTATAGCCAAGTTCAAAGTTGGTGCCTGGCATAAGGAACATATTTAGTAAGATCAGCACCTAGCAAAGTACCTAGCAATTGGTATCAGTCCTCCCTCACTAGATGTTACTAAGACAGCAGCAGAAATCTTTGTAAGGTCCACTCTTTTGATACTCTTTGTATTTCTTCACACTCTTTGTGAATTGATTTCCTTTCTGTTTTCCTTTTGAAAATTTTGCCTCTCTTAAATCAGGGGAGAGAAACCAAGCAAGAAATTTCTAATATGTTAGTTAGTGCTAACGGGTGAAAATAAAGAGGTTTATATGAATGTGACTGTACTATACTAACCACACTGAACAACCCATGGGAAGCTAAAATTGATTGACAGGACAACATGACAATTCATTTTATAGGCTTCCTCTCACTACCGAGAGATTCTTTTTCTAAAAAGTCTGTGTTTTGTTTTAGCAAAGTATCATTTGATTGCTTGTTTATTTTACCAAGCTGGGAATGAAGATACAATAGAGATGTAACTCGCCATAGATTTCCTTCTGCTGTGGCTTCCACATTTTCTGTCTGCCCTTTGCAGGGTGAGGCGCCATCTCACGATCTTGGAAAGGGAAGCCCAAAGATAATCTATTACCATAAAACATGACCCAGTCATCTCATCACATCACTTGACAGTATCACTTTCGTTAACATTGAGTTAGTGTTTCTATTATAAACCCAATTTACTGCGGGCGGGGGAGGACAAGGAGAGATGGGCTCATATGTCAACCATGTGAAATGACATGAGGCTGAAAGCAGGTTGCCAACCAGGGTAGAACTTTCAAACCATGACACCAAAGGGAAAATGAATGCATTATGCTCCATTATGCACCACATTCAGAATAGGATAGCACAAACATTATCTAAAAAACTAATACAGTACCAATGGGCTTGCCTATTAATGGAGACAGGGGTCTCCTGTTGGTGAAAAGGGGTACGTTAAACAATTGAAGGGAAGAAGAGGTAGAGTAAAATGTCATAGGAAAAGCAATAAACTTGGAAATAAAAAAAAAAAAAACTGAGCTCTAGTCCCATTTCTGCCTGCAAAATAGAGCCAACAATGTCTCTGATGCTGCCTGGGTCCTGTGAGAATGAAATGAGGGCGGTCCGAGAGTCCACATTCACACACAGGAATCACAGCACACGTGAGGAGCGCTGTCCAGCCCCCACCCAGTGAAAGCAGTCCCAGATCATCACGCTTGGCTCTGGCCTGCCAAGGGGAAGACTTGGTCAAGACCAGTTGGCTGTGCACAGACCGCACCAGCCTGAGCCTGCTCCCACCTCTCCTGGCTCTGCTGTAGGCTTGGCAGTGGGACATGTCCCAGGCAGTGCCAGGGAGAAGACAGTTACACAGACTATGCCTTTGGAGATGAGCAGTACCCTTAGAAGATGCTTCCAGACTCCAAGGGCATCACAGATTTGTTTAGATTTTTAAATTATATATATGTATGTAAAAATATATATGTAAAATCATATAATAAGATAAATATATCATATATGATATCATATATATGAATATGTGACTTATTTCAATATATTTTATATTTGATATATTTATATATGATTTATATATGATATTTATCTCATATATATGTATGAAATTATACACATAGGTATATAATTTCAGATATTTTACATAGTTACATGTAAAATCACATTTGTAAATTTTATCTCTCTCAGACACACACACTGGTCCTACCAGTCAATCGATAAGTTTGTGTTTTACATATAGGGAAAATTGTTTTCATAAAAGATTTCTACCTACCCACTTATGGCTTTATCATTGAGAGCAATCTTTGTGTACCTAACATGTGATAAGTTGCAGACAGCAAGAAGTATAGAGAAGCTCTGAATAGAGAACATATAAAGCTTCTGCAATGGCATTAAATAGCTTTAAATTATTAATACAAGTAATTCAAAGCTTCCATTTTGAAACTAATACAGGCACATCTGCCCCAGAAGACATAATTCGTCAGGGTGGAGTTTGTAGCAGAAGTTGCTATTTGTCCTCCAATGCCCATTTCCTGGTTCTCTCATGGTAAAATAATTTTTGGATGGGCAAATGTCTGCCCAAAGTAAAGATAATCTTTCCAAGCCTTCCTTGGAGTCAGGACTAAGTTCCAGCCAATAGTACGAGAGGGAAAATGTTATGAGTAGTTTCTGAGCTGTGCCTTAAAGAGAGCATGTGTCCTTCTCTTCCCTTCTCTTACTTCCTGATGACCCAAATGTGTACGAGGTGCTGTAGGCACATTAGTCCTTATTCTTAGTGAAAGGAACAGTCGCCTAGAGATAACAGAACAGCCAACTAGGAAGCACCTGGACCTCTGATTATGCAGCTTACGAGCTTGAACTTGTTATGTGAATAGCAAAAGAAGTCTGTCTTGTGTAAGCTACTGCTATTTTCTGTCTCTCTCACAGAAACCAAATGCATGTTTTAAGACATAATTTCTCTTCTTGGCACAGGAGCTTGCTCTGTCTCCCCCAGGTGCAACACCGAAGGCCAGAGAAAGTGACATGCTGGGGGCAGCTCTCAGTTGAAAGGGAATAGGATTGGAGTATAAAAACTCAGTCTCTCCACCCTGCCTTGGAGAATTCTGAGGAGGATTCCCTTTTCAGAGAAACCCATCCAGACCCAGCTGTCTCCACCTCTCTCTTGGCTTTGCTCCTTTCCTGGTCTCACTTTCCCCATTTTTTGCCTGTGCTTCCTGGGATTTACTCCCAAATAAACAACGTAGCCAAGTCTCAATTTCAGGATCTTCTGCCAGTAGCTCCCAAATCAAATGGCCCCTATGTTGTTTTTTTATTTCGGTATATTATGGGGGTACAAATGTTTAGGTTACATATATTGCTTTTACTCTCCCCTCCCCCCTGAGTCAGAGCTTCAAGCATGTCTATCCCTCAGATGGTGCACATCACACTCATTATGTATGTATATACCCATCCCCTCCACCCCCCTCCTATCTGCCCAATGCCGGATAAATGTTATTCCCTATATGTGCACTTAGGTGTTGATCAGTGAAACCAATTTTCTGGTGAGTACATGTGGTGCTTGTTTTTCCATTCTTGAGATACTTCACTTAGTAGAATGGGTTCCAGTTCTATCCAGGAAAATACAAGAGGAGCTATATCACCATTGTTTCTTATAGCTGAATAGTATTCCATGGTATACATATACCACATTCTATTAATCCATTCATGTATTGATGGGCACTTGGGTTGTTTCCACAGCTTTGCAATTGTGCTGCTATAAACATTCGAGTGCAGATGTTTTTTTAATAGAATGTCTCTTGTTCTTCGGGGTAGATGCCCAGTAATGGGATTGCTGGATCAAATGGTAGATCTACTTGTATCTCTTTGAGGTATCTCCATATTGCTTTCCACAGAGGTTGCACTAGTTTGCAGTCCCACCAGCAGTGTAGGAGTGTTCCTCTCTCTCTGCATCCACACCAACATTTATTGTTTTGGGACTTTTTGATAAAGGCCATTCTCACTGGGGATAAGTGATATCTCATTGTGGTTCTATGTTTTTGATTTGCTCAGTCCAAAGATCTCTAAAAGTGGTTAGAAAGAAGAGTAATAAATGACAAAAAATAAAGTTTAAAAAAGTGGGAAATGATTACCCAAGTCTATCTTCAGGTTGTTTGTATGCATTTCCTCAACTTCTCTTTTGTCACACATCCCGCTGGGTTTTCCCAGCGTGCAAGAAATTCAAGCAAAACCTTGCTCACAATATTAAGTAAGGATTGTTGTAAAATTTTTTGTTGTAGGAAATAAACATCTCTAACACATAATAATCTATTTAATACAAACATTTCTGGGCCAAATAAAAACTTGGGCAGCCAGCAAACTAAGTAAACACACAAAGCCTTTTCGACATGTTCATGCTTCCTCATTCTTACAGGAATGTAAATGATCAGATGAGGTTATTGCTCTTGCACTTCCCACGTCCCTTCAAACCAAGAAAGAATCAAGGAACCCCTTGCCCTGTTTGCCTGGACTATTGAAATACCTTTTAGAAAAATCCAATTCCTGGCTTTGATTTTCCTGCATTCAGAGGAACTTCCTGTATACACACTTGAACGTGTATGCATTACCGTAATAGCAGTTTACTGATGGATAATAGCTTTTTGGTTTCTTTGACTGTTAGTGAAAACATAACTCTTATTAATAAGGGAATTCAGTAAGCATGAAAATGAAAGAAAGAATAGTTTAAAAGCTACTCATTCTAAAATGTTTTATTCATTTTGCTTTATATTTTTATACACTTAATTTACTGATCTGACTCACCCTTGATTTTAAGAACTATAAACTACTGAAAGCATAACTGTCACTGTAACAGAGGCAGCATTATCTTTCACTTGTCATCTTTCCAATTAGATAATAGTTGTACAGAAACTAATCTCACTGCAACACTGTGCTCTGTGTAGTAAACTTCATGATAACAAATCTTTTTACTTTAGAATAGAGGCTTTGAAAAAAATGTAGATATAGAAAATCCAACCCAGCTAACTCCAGGAGGTCTTGCTGCTTTGAAATGCAGACTTTTTGCCATGAAGTAATAGATTACTAATTAGCACATTTAATGCTCTGCTTTTAAAAGAAAAGCAAATACAACAACAAAGACAATGAATGAATATGTGGTAGGGTGATTCTTCCAAAAAGTGATACATTTGATAATCACATTGCATTAACTGGAACCAGTTGGCACAGGTCAATCCCCTGAGATGCTCTCACTACCCTACTTATGAAGCCATCGCGTTATCTCTGGTGTCACATCATTTCCTGTTTTTCAGAACTTAAAGTCAGACCCCGTTTCTCCTGCTAACTTTACACAGTGTAGTGCCCTGTGGAAGAAACTAGATAGAAACTAGGTAGATTTCACCAGCCTGTGGATCCAATTAATGTCATATTTATGTTAGTGCTGAAATTATAAACACTTGGATTTCCCATGCAGGTGGTTAGCCACCCTCAAGGGGTCCTTAGTCACTTTTGACAGTACCTAGGTATGTTGTCTCAAGTCCATTGTGTTCTGCCGCTGCTGCCAGTACTTTCCATAGGCACGAAGCTCCACCCTGCACAGCCCTAACTAGGGCACTCCGTGGAGCTTGCCCAGCTTTCGCTTCAAGCAGTGTTAGGCTCTCCCAGGCATCCATGCCTTGGTCTGAAGAATTTGTCCTTCAGCAAAGCAACACCAGGGTCCTTGAAGATCATTGTCCTGCACAGTGTACCACTGGGTATCCTGGGAAGGCAGCTCCTGCCCCTTCTGGCTCCCAGTACCTAGTCTGCCATCAGCAGCTACTCCAACAAAACAGAAATCCCACCAAGAGAGAGAAGTGCTGGAGTTATAAACATGTGGATAGAGGAAAAGTGTTCCCTCTACATCTTTAGGAAGAAATAAAACCAAACATTTTTCTCAAGGGACTCAAATCCAGAATAAATACAATTCTTCTTACTGCACAGAAAAAATGTTAGATTTTCATGAGTGAGTAGCAATTTAGTCAGTTAGAGCAAAGTCATCTCAAGCAGCTATGCTAGTGGCAATTCTGTACTACAATGAGAGAGTTAAATGATCCCCTTTAGGGAACTTCCCCAGATCAAAGGAACAGACTGCCCCAAGTCCCACTTTTTTCAACACAAAACACAAAATTCTTGCAATTTGAAATTACTGACTTTGTTTTTAGTCTTCTACCGTCCCCATTAATATATTAAAAATATTAAAGACAAATTTGTTTTTGTTTTTTGAAACAGGGTTTCGCTCTGTCACCCCAACTAGAATGCAGTGGAATCATCATAGCTCACTGCAACTTCCAACTTCTGGGCTCAAACGATCCTCCTGTCTCAGACTTCCAAGTAGCTGAGACTATAGATAAGCATCACCACACTCAGCTAATCTTTCTTTTCTTTCTTTCTTTCTTTCTTTCTTTCTTTCTTTCTTTCTTTCTTTCTTTCTTTCTTTCTTTCTTTCTTTCTTTCTTTCTTTCTTTCTTTCTTTCTTTCTTTCTTGTAGAGACAGGGTCTTGCTCTTTCTCAGGCTGGTCTCTAACTCCTGGCCTCAAGCTATCCTGCTGCTTCAGCCTCCCAAAGTGCTAGTATTACAAGCATGAGCCACCACATGTAGCCTCAAATTCTGTTTTTTAATGGCTCCATACTATTCCATTAATGAATAAAGCATAATTTACTTAAGTATGACCTTATCATTAAGCATTTAGATGTTCTTGTTTTTAGCTATTATAGAAAATGTTATAATGCACAGCTTGGTGTATAAATCTTTATCAGTATTTCAAATTATTTCCTTAGAAAACTTTCTGTGAAGTGGGATTATAAAGCATAAAAAATATTTTGGTATAAATATATTGTCAAACAGCTTTTCAGTAAGTTCTAACAATTTATATAATCCTACAAGTATATAAGTGCTCATTTCACTACATTCTTACTAACTTCGAATACCATCATCAAAAAAGTCTCCTCACATCCAATCAAGATGGAGTGTCAAGGCCTGAAATTAACATTCCCACTTTAAGACAATGAAAACACCAGACAAAATGGATGAAGCAATATCACTCAGGACATTGGCCATTAGGCAGTGAAGAACAGTGATTCCTGAGAGATGGGAAACAAATGACGTGAACACTATGTTGTCCTGTGGTCTCCACTGTCTATAGAAAATGCCTGGGTGGAAGTTCAGAGAGGGGAGCCCAGGCAGAGCTCAGAAGTCTTCCCGAGTTGAGGAAAAGATTCTGGGTGTCTGAGGAAGCCAAGGAAACAAGAGTTCACATGGCAGTACCAGAGAGGCAAAGACTATATGTAGAAAAAGCTCTGAAGATCTGCATCTGGTCCCCTTCACGTCTTGGGCTGAGTACAAGCCAAAGAATAAAGGTTATAAAGAGCCAGGGAAGAATCACCGTAAAAGAAGAGAGGGAATAGCGCTCAGATTAAACACAGAGCTGACAATAACGCCTATTCCCAACTGCCAGAATGAAGCACCCCATGTTGGGAGCTCTCTATTAGAGTGCTATGAAGGGTCTGGGATAAGTAGTGGGGCAAATTAACCTTAGAATAAATACAGTGCTAATACCACCCAACAAAGCTTAAAAGCAAGACCCAAAAGTTTCAAAACTGTTTCCAACTAATCTAAGCACATTCCAGAACAAAGTTCAACAATAATTATAGGAACAGAGAATATCTAACACCTAACAAACACAATATCTTGTATCTAATCAAAATTTATCAAGCAAGCAAAAAAAAAAAAAAAAAAACCAGGGAAAAAATACAACCCATAATAAGAAAGAAATCTATTAATTAAAATTGGTCCAGTATGACAGAGATAATAGAAGTAATAAACAAGGATATTAAAAGAAATCAATTAATTAAAATCAGTGCAATATGACAGAGATAATAGAAGTAATAAAAAAGGATATTAAAACAGTTATAGGTGCATTCCATGTATTCAAGAAACGAAAGAAAATCACAAGTATAGCTGGATGAAATAAAACATTTGATGTTCATATTTCAAAGAAATTTTTAAAGTTATTATGGAAGAAAGAATTAGTAAACTTGAAGACATAGCAAATTCTATCCAAAATCGAACTCTGAAGACAACAATGTAAATAAAGAGAAACAGAACCTGAGAGAACTGTAGGATGACTTTAAACAGCCAAATACACATGCAATGGGAGCCCCTAAAGGAGAGATGAGATGAGGAAAGACTGAAAAAAATATTGAGGAAAACTGGCAAATATTTTTCCAAACTTGATGAAAACTATAATCCCATAGATCTGTGAAGCTCAGCAAACTCCAAGTACAAAACGCTTGAAGAAAGCTATGCTAAGACACACAATAACCAAATAAATCTATAGATTTAATGGGGTCTCTGTTCACATAATAGCAGCTATTTTTGTATAATTTGACAAGCTAATTCTAAAATTTATGTGGAAATGTAAAAGACCTAGAGTAGGTAAAACAAAATCTAAAAAGCACAAAGTTTGAGAATTTTCACTACTTGATTTCAAATCTTACTCTTAAGCTACATGGATCAAGATAGTACAGTATTGATGGAAAGATAGGTATGTACATTATTAGAACATAATATATAAATCAGAAATAGATTCACATTTACATGGTCAATTAAGTTTTTACAAAAGTGCTAAGCTTATTAAGTGGCAAAAGGATTGTTTTTAAACAAATAGCATTGGAATAACTGCATGTTTGTATTTTAAAAAAAGAAACAACTGTTACCTCCTATCACAAAAAAATTAATTCAAAATGAATCATAGGCCTAAATATAAAAATTAAAACTATAAATCATCAAGAAAAAAACATAGAAGAAAGCATTTCAAATCTTAGGATAAATGTTTCTTACTTAGTATACAAAAAAATACTGCCCTCAAAAGAAAAAATTGATAATGTGGACTTCATTAAAACTAAAATCTTCTGCTCTTTAAAAGACATTATAAAGGAAATCAGGGAAAATATTGGAAGCATATTTGACAGAGAACTTGCATTAAGAATATATAAACTCTTAAAACATCATGTTGTACAACAACAACAACAACAAAAAAGAATATATAAACTCTTAATGTTCCATAATAAAAAGATAAAATTCAATTTTTTAAAAAGAAGATTCTAAGACACTGTACAAAAGAGGTATATAAATGACCAATACGCACTCGAAAATTCTTAATTTTATTAGTCATCAGGAAAATGAAAATGTCACAATGAGACACCACTTTGCATCTACTGGAATAGCTGAAATTAAAATGACTAATAATAGCCCACTTGGAGGAAGATGTAGAGAAGTTCAATCCCTCATATATGGATGGTGGGATTGTAAATGATGTAGCCACTGGGGAATTCTAGCAGGTTTCTAAAATGTTAGATATATACTTACCCTATGACCCAACATTTCCACTCCTAGGTATTTACCCAAAGGAAATGAAAACATTTGTAATAAAGAGTCTGACTCCATTTTTGATGTTTCACCACTGAGGATTTTAAACCCCTTTTTCTTTTGCCCACATCTGGGCAAGCCAATAAAAAAGCCTGGTCATCTCCTCTTTGGCACTGGAGGGGTGGTTCAAACCTCAGCCCCACCACTAACCATAATAAAAACAAAGTCCCTTGCCCCTCCTTTGCTCTAGCTATTCTGTTCCAGCTTGGTTCCTTGCCTTTCTCTCCCAGGAAAGTACTATTATGTGAGTAATAAACATTTTTATACTCTTTTAATGTGTGTTACATCATCACTCCAAACATTCAAACCCATTTTTTACATAAAGTTAATGGAGCCCTCCACAGCACAACCACAAAAGAATATAAATCCACAGAAACACATGTACACAAATTATCATAGCAGCTTTATTCATTATATTCTCAAACCGTAAATAATAAAAATCCCATCAGTGGGTAAATAGATAAATGAATAATGGTATATTTACATAATGAATTACTACTGTATAAGAAACGATATTATTGATGCATCCATCACTCAAATAGCTGAATCTTAAAAACCTTATGATGTAGGAGGAGTAAATACTGCATGCATCTATTTATATGAAAATTTAAAGCAGACAAAACTAATCAATGCTGACAAAATAAAAGCAGTAGTTTCCTGGAGCTGGAGAAGATGGTGGGGAGATTGATCATAATAGCCAACAAAGATACCTTCTTGGAAGATGTAAACATTCTATATTCTGATTTTTTAATTTCAAATTATTACAAGGGTAAAAATACTTTTGGTTACATGAACCATTTTTGTAATGCTTGCGTCACAGCTATAAGTGTGCCCATCCTCTACATAGTGTTCATTGTACCTATTAGGTAGGTTTTCACCCATCCCCTCCTCTGACCTCCCCCTGCTTGATTTCCATTGAGTTTTACTTCACTCAATTAGTTCCAGTTTAATCATGGGTACATATGTTTGTTTTTCCATTCTTGAGATACTTCACTTAGGAGAATCTTCTCCAGTTCTATCCTAATTTTTGCAAGGGGCATTAATTAATTCATCCATTTTTATGGCTGAGTAGTACTCCATGGTATACATATACCACATTTTGTTAATTCACTGATGGATTGATGGGCACTTAGGTTGATTCCACATCTTTGTATATGTGAATTGTGCTACCATAAACATTTGAGTCAGGTGTCTTTTTGATAAAATGTCTTCTTTTCCTTTGGGTAAATAAATACTTAGTAGTGGGATTACTGAATTGAATGGCAGGTCCACTTTTAATTCTTTGAGGAATCTCCATACTGTTTTCCATAGGAGTTGTACTAATTTGCAGTCCCACCAACAGTGTATAAGTGATCCTTTCTCTCTGTATCCATATTAGCATCAATTGTTTTTGGATTTTCTAATAAAAGCCATTCTAATTGGGGTAAGGTGATACCTCCTTATGGTTTTAATTTGCATTTCCCTGATGACTAATGACAGTAAGCATTTTTTTCATATATTTATTGACCATTCATCTATCTTCTTTGAAAAGCTTCTGTTTACATCTTTTGCCCATTTTTTAATGAGTATTTTTTCTTGCTGATTTGCTTGAGTTATTTTTAGATTCTGGTTATTAGCCCTTTATCGAATGTATAGCTTGAGAATATTTTCTCTCATTCTTCAGGTTGTCTATTTACTCTGTTATTTTTTTTAGCTGTACAGAAGCTTTTTAATTTATTTTTGTTGTTGCTATGATTGCTTTGGCGTCTTCTTCATCAATTCTTTGCCTAGACTGATGTCTATAAGAGTTTTTCCAACATTTTCTTCTAGAATTCTTATGGTGTCATGTCTTATATTTAATTATTTTATCAATTTTGATTTAATTTTTGTTTGTGGTGAGAGGTATAGATCTTGTTCAGTCTTCTACATGTGGCTATCCAATTTTTCCAGCATCACTTATGAAATAGAGATTCTTTTTCCCAGTGCATGTTTTTTCTGGTTTGTCAAAGATCAGGTGGCAGTATGAGGATGGTTTTATATCTAGATTCACTGTTCTGATCCGTAGGTCTATGTCTCTGTTCTTATGTCAATATGATGATGTTTTGGTTACTATAGCATTGTAGTATAGTTTGAATTCTAGTAATGTGATGCCTCCAGATTTTTTCTTTTTGCTTAAGATTGCTTTGGCTATCCATATAAAGTGTAGAATTATTTTTTCTAGATCTGTGAGATATGATGTTGGTATTTTTTTTTTTTTTTTTTTTTTTTTTTTGAGACAGAGTCTCACTTTGTTGCCCAGGCTAGAGTGAGTGCCGTGGCGTCAGCCTAGCTCACAGCAACCTCAAACTCCTGGGCTCGAGTGATCCTTCTGCCTCAGCCTCCCGGGTAGCTGGGACTACAGGCATGCGCCACCATGCCCGGCTAATTTTTTTATATATATATCAGTTGGCCAATTAATTTCTTTCTATTTGTAGTAGAGACGGGGTCTCGCTCTTGCTCAGGCTGGTTTTGAACTCCTGACCTTGAGCAATCCGCCCGCCTCGGCCTCCCAAGAGCTAGGATTACAGGCGTGAGCCACAGCGCCCAGCCAGATGTTGGTATTTTGATAGGCATTGCATGAAAAGAAATCATAGATGACACAAACAATGGAAAAACATATCATCCTCATGAATCGGTAGAATCAACATTGTTAAAATGTCCATACTACCCAAAGTGATTACAGATTCAATAACTTGATTTTGGTAGTTGTTACAAAGATGTGTATATTCCTCACAAGTCCTTGACTTTAAAATGAATGAAATTGATAATATGCAATTGTACCTCAAATAAGTTGATTTTGAAAAGTATGATTTTAGGTTTATCATGTGACCCTTAGCTACATCCCATAAAGGAGAAAGGAAGCATTCCCTTCGCCAAGGACATGAAAATTAGACAGCCATGCAGAGCATATCAGAATCATTGTGGCTGTCATCTGTCAACTTAATAAAATATGTCTATGAAAAACACACAGCTAAAATCACACATAATGATGAAATACTGAAAGCTTTCCATCTAAGATCAAAAGCAAGACAAGGATGACTGCTCCTGCCCTTGACATTAACATTGTACTTGATGATATAACCAGGACAATTAGCCAAGAATACAAAATAAAAGGCAACCAGACTGGATAGTAAGAAGTAAATGTATCTCTATTTTCAGGTGACATGATCTCACATATAGAAAATCCTAAAGAATTCATAAAAATCAACTGTCAGAGCTAATGAACTAATTTGGCAAAGTTGCAGGATACACAATCAATATATGATTTTTTATATTAATATAGCTATTCCAGCTCTCTTTTAGTTACTGTTTGCATGGTATATATTTTTTATTATTTTATTTTTAGTATATTTGTACATTTGAATCAAAAGTGCATCACTCACAAATGGGATTATAATGGGATCATGATTCTCAAATTCAGTCAATATCATATTTTAATTGGAAAGTTTAATATGTTTACATTTAATGTATTTACTGATAAGGTAAAATTTACTTCTGTTATTTTACATCTTAAGTCTTTTCTTGATTTTCTGTTCCTCCACTACTTCCTTCTTTCATGTTAAATAGGTATTTTTAATGTAGCATTTTAATCCTCTCGTCATTTCTTTCACTATATATTTTTGAGTTATTTTCTTAGTGATTGTCTGGTAATTAGAATTAACATCTTAATTTACAGCAACCTACTCTAGTTCAGATCATCACTAATTTAATTTTGGTATACAAAAACCTTACTCCATATGGCTCTATTCTCTCCCTTTTTTTGAGATTTTATTGTCATACAAATTATATCCTGACAGATTGTATGGCCATCAACACAGATTTATAATTATTGCTTTGCAGAGTAATCTTTTAAATCAGAAAATAGAAAAAATCATTAGAAGCAGAAATTGCATTTATGCTGTCCTTTAAATATATCTATGTAGTTACCATTACTGGTACTCTTTATTTCTTAATACTGATTTGATTTATTATCTAGAATTATTTCATTTAGACCTGAAAGACTTCATTTTTTGTTTCTTTTAGGAAAGGTTTGCTAGCAATGTATTGTCTCAGTTTTTGTTTATCTGGGATGTCTATATTTCACCATCATTTTGGAAGTGTAATTTTGCTGAACACAGAAACTACGGTGACAGCACTTTGAATATGTCATCCCACTACATTCTGGCTTCCATGATTTCTGGTGAGAAATTAGCTGTTAAGTATATTAAAGATCTCCTGTACTTGATGAATCATTTCTCTCTTGTTGCTTTCATGATTTTTCTTTGTCTTTGGTTTTCAGCAGCTTGATTATGATGTGTTATAGGTATGAATCTAAGCGTTCATTCTACTTGAAGTTCACTGAGCTCAGATGTGTCAAACCCAGAGATACAGTAATAGATTCATAGAAACTAATGTTTTTCATCAAATTTGAAAAATTTCAGCCATTATTTCTTCAAAAAGTCTTTCTACCCCTTCCTATATCTCCTCTCCTTCTGGAATTCCCATTATATATGTTTTGGTACACCTGATGGTATTCCATAGGTCTGTGAGGCTCTGTTCATTTTTCCTCATTTCCTCATTCTTTTTTCCTTCTATTCACCAGACTAGAAAATTTCAAGTGACCTGTTTTCAAGTTCTCTAATTCTGATTTCTGTCTGCTCAAATCTGCTGTTGAGCACCTCTATAGAATCTTTCATTTCAGCAGCATTTCTAGTTTTATAATTTCTATCTATTGATATTCTCTATTTGGTGAGACATTGTTCTCACTTTCTTTTAGTTCTTTAGACATGGCTTCCTTTAGTTCTTCAAACATATTTAAAATGACTGATTTAAAGTCTTTGTAATGAGTTCCACATCTGGGCTTCCTCAGGAAAAGTTTCTATTGATTGCTTTTTCTAGTGTATTGACTATACCTTCTTGTTTCTTTGCATAGCTCATTTTTTGTCAAAAACTGGACATTTTTTAAAAATGGAAACTCTAGAACTCAGATGTTACTCCCTCCCCAAGGTTTGTTTTTGTTGCTATTTGTTGTCAGTTGTAGTTTTAGTGACTTTTCTGAACTGACTCTATAAAGTCTATATTTTTTCTCATTTGTGCCCACTAAAGTCTCTGCTCATTTAGCTTAGTGGTCAATTAATGGCTGGAGAGAGATTTGTTTAAATGCCTAGAATCAATAAGTCTTTTCCAAGAAACCAGTAGAGTCTTTGTTAAGATACTCTAGATACTCTAGGTATGCAACACTCAACAAGGCAGTTAATAACTCTGCCTTAGCCTTCACTTCTTGCTTGTGCAGAATCTAGAGGTTAACCAGAAGTGAGATGTGGGGCTTTCCCTGATCTTTCCTGAGCAAAGCTATAGTCCTGAATATGTGCACAGCCTTACACATGTGTATTGACTTCTAGACTTACAGAAATATGTTACAGCTTTTCAAAGTTTCTTCTAGACATTTCATTCCCCAGCTTTTTCTCATAAGCTTTTTGGTTAGTCTATTTGCACCCAACTGTTATCTACCACCTCAGGCAGGCACAATGTTAAACAATTGCCTCTCACTGTTTTGACAAATGACCATGGAAAAAAAACTATGCACACTAAGTGAGCTATGACCACAAGCTGTTATTTTTCAAGGCTTCTGCAGAGCTGGGCAGGGGAAGAGGAACAGAGCAAGTTACAATATCACATATTTCCCTGTTTCTACAGAGATCAGGCTATTTTTTTTTTGACTAAAACTCTAAAACTCTGCAGATTTCTATAAGCCTTTTTTAATTTTCAGATTTCTGAAAAAGTTAATTGTGACATTTTTGCCAGTGTTTTCATTGTGTTTATGGAGGATTTTTGGAGGTCTTTACTCTGCCATTTTCATTGAAGACCTCCTTTTATTCCCCAATTTGATATATATAATTTTTATTTCTCTGTCTGAGTAAAATTTCTTGCTCAGATTTGGAATGTTGAGTTTTTCTTGGGATCTTATTTAAAATACATTATTAATGTATTTTCATATATGCACATGTACAGCTTTGTACAAATATCTACAAAAGGAGACATGTTATTTGCAAAATCCCTCAATAGTCAGGGACACACACATAGAAGCCGACCCCCTCATAAAATTCCTACTGCTCCCCAGCATTTATTAATTTCTGTCTTTACATGTGTATCAACTGGCTTGCCTATAATTATGCAGGAGAGAAACAAGTAGAAGCTACAGTGTGGCAGATGCAGCAAATTCCGCAGAGATAATGGCCCTGCCATCTCATGTCACCACCCTCAACCTTCATTGGAAACTTTGGCCTTCAGTAGTTGAACAGAAAAGAAATGGGAAATGCACAAATGCTTCATATTATCTCCCTTCCCACTTAGGTGGGAAATAGAAAACAAAGATCTAGGACTTTAAGACAGCCAAAGTAGCTTCTCCTGTGACCTTTGCATTTTCAGGTCACCCAACCTTTGATTTGACTGATGTCGATTCTTTAACTTATAGACTTTTCTGAAAACCTGGAAAAACTTTCTTTGCACAAAGTGGAGATTGTACTGCTAATGTCTGGCCAATTTTAGTCATGCTAATTACTAACAAGAAAAGGTGTTAAATGCTGAAATATACAGATGAAAAAAAAAGTAATGCCTATTTACATCAAACCTACCCGTCAAGTGTTATTCCTCCTGAAGCAGAATGATGTTATTCTGCAACAAGGAAAGAGTAGGGCCCTCTATGTAAGGTTGTGTATCTGTAAGATGAGGCACATTTGGAGTTTTTTTTTTCCTAATAACAACTTTATAAGGCCCTTGCACCAGAGCTCATAAAACATACCAGTAAAGAACCCTGGCTCTGGGTGCAGCCTACCAGAATCTCTGTAGTGTTCATTTTAAACACAATAATAACTTTGTGGACTAGAAGTATTCATGCAACTGAAAACAACATATGGCCTTCAATAAAATGAAAGGTACGCTAGGAAAGGACAGCTCTAAAGAATGTTTTTAAGCGATAGGCATAGAATTAAATTCAATATTCCTTCCTAATAGAAAAAAAAGAAAATTTTATTTGCTTTTTTTATCCTAAGAAGTTCATGAGGGGAAAATTTACGTGGCTGCCTTTTCTCCCACCCAAAAAGATAATGCTCAGAACACACCTTAAAACAAAACATAAAAGATAATTATATCACAGGGAAGGAAGTAAAATATTTAAGGGCTGTTAGGAGGTATAAGGATTCACTGTATACAAGTTTGCTCCCACCAACCCTTATCTGCTATTTGAAATTTTATATCTCCCATATTTATAGCCTTTCACAGGACACATCTTAAAAACTTGAAAAATCATGCTTTAAAAATATGTTTCTCATTTGTGTCATACCTAATCCCAGAGTTGTAGAAATCAGCACCTATCATTTGCCCATTAAACATGTCTTTTATCTTCTTCCTTCTGAACATTCATCATAGTGTTTTTCTGTAGAAATCGTTTACATTTAAAATGTAATATGGGGCTGTGAAATGTAGTCATGGAAACCATGACAGTAAGGGGGAAAAAAGAGAGATTTGAGGATTTTGTGAGTGTTTCTGATGTTTCAAATACAATAGTTCCCTTAGCAAAGTCAGTTGTGCCATATGGTGAACTGTGTGTGGTAATTTTCTAAGCTTGCAAATAGAATTCTGCAAAATGTGATCAACTGCTAAGTCAATGCACTCCAAGTGAGCCCAAGTTTCACTCCTGCTCATTATTCCCAGGGGTATTAGATGCCAACACTTTACATACTGCAAACAAACAAACAACACTTAGTATTTAATTTTAATAACCCCCAAAGAAAGATTCATGGGATAGAAGTTCGCCAAAATCATTCAACTTAAAAAATTGAGAAACAGTTGGTTTCAGAAGGCCACAGGCCTCCTTGCACACTCATTGCTGATCATCTACCTGAGACTCTAAATTAGCCTGAGATTCAGTTCCTGTTCTCTTCCATCACACAAAAACCATAATATTGCCATTATTCTCTTCTTGAGGCAAGCATTTTCTGTGTCATAAGTCTTGTAAGTCAGCTTTTGCTGCAAAGCAATCAATCACAAAATCTCATTTGCATAATGAAAAGTATTTACTGTATTATTTTCTCATGCATCTGCAAGTTGGCTGAGGCTGCTCTAGTTTAGGCTGTAAGTCCATGGGGTTGAGACAGCTCTGCATCAGGCATCTAACGCTAGAGCCCAGTGTAGAGTGCCAGCAGCTACTCCAACAGGTCTTCCCATGGCAATGGCCAAAGTTCAAAAGGGTAATCCCAACCATGCAAATACATTTCAAGCCTCTGCATACATCACATTTGTTAGTATCTCATTGGCCAAAGTAAGTGACAGAGTTAAGCCCAGCATTAAGGGAAAATGATATATGATCTTCCCATGGAGGCAGGGTGATGGAGTGAATATTTACTTAACAATAAAAAATTTACTACAATCCACCCTTTTGTTCTCAAATATTCTCTATCTTCCCACATACGAAATATACTCACCCCCATTGCATCCCTTAAGTCACAGTGTCAGACTCAAAATCCAGAACCTCACGATCTACATCTGGTCTGGGGATGGAGCTCCTTTTGATCCAGTGACCTATGAACTAAAACCACAAGTTATTTGTCACCCACACATCCAAAATACAATCATGCAACTTGGGTGGACCACCCACAATAAATACTCTCATTGTTAAAAATGGAAGAATGAAAAACAGTCACTGGTTTATATCAATAATAATTTTGAAAGCTTGCAGAGCAAATGTCATCAGATGTCCAAATAGTAGGGAACTGAAATAATTTCTTGCTAACTGCTCTAGCCCCAAAGATGGGCCAAAATAAGGTATAATTTGTAGTGCAGCTAGAATGAACAGGAGAAATATTGAATGACTCCTATGCCCTCCCTATAGGAGAGAGATGAGCCTTTCTGCACAAGAATATTCAATTTGTACCTATTTGTGCACAATCATGTGAGTTGAGACAAGGTAATTGGCTTTGTCCTCCACTAATATGCAACTCATTAATAACAGAATCATGGCCATGATTCTCGATAAGACTCAGGGAGTGCTCCTGGGAGTGGCTCCTAGTTTAGTGTTCTCAAAATATTAGCCCTCTTGAAGGTCCTTCCTCTGCCATCATCCTCCTTGACTACACCTAAGCATATGAAAACAAGCCCTTCTTTGTGGCTCAGCAGATTGAAGTTTAATTCCTGACAATACAAAGTTGGGGAGCAAGAAGTTTTTCCATATCTCTAACAGCCTGTGTCTTCTAGTCTAGACTGGTTGGCTCTTTTGCCAACAGAGGTTTCTCAGAAGCTTAGTTTGTTTTTTATGTACATACTTGATTCTAGTGGAATACAAATGCCAAGAGCCATACTCGCAATTCTTTCCAAGACATGTCCTCCATCTAGACTTAATTATGGGTACTTTGAGTACTTTAGTCTTCTGTGACACCTTGTGCTTAGTTTTTCTATAAGCCCTTTTGTCTAGCTGACAAGGATCTTCTAAGCCACACTTTGATTTGTTCATATGTCTTCTCAAAGAATGTTAAAACCATCACCGATTTGGTCTTTGCTACACCTTTGTTTTGATAAAAACCCATTTTATTTTCTAAACCTGAGATTTCTGGGCTCTCTACAGTGCCTCTGTATCTTGCTTGCAAACCAATCAGTTTTACTGAGCTAATCTTTTTCCCCAAAATTCAGTGGTTTATAGCCATAAACATTCAACCCCACATGTATGTACCTTCAGGCTGACTATTGGTCAGCTGATTCAGGATGAATTCAGCGTGGTGACTGTATGTCAGGCTGTAACTTAACTGAGTCTGGCCCCTCATGGCAGCATATATCTGGACAACGTTCTTCTCCTGGCAGAGGATTGTGTTGGGAGACAATTTTCCATGAATCACTCATGTTTCTGGACACCTTGTGAGCAGAGACGCTGACTTCCTTTGTTCCAGACTATCTTTTCAAAGGTTTATAGCAAACAGCCTTGAAAGACAGAAATAAGGTCTCCCTTCAGAATAAAAGGCAGACAGGTTGACTCCCCTTTAAAAATATTTGAGTTCCCTAAGCTCAGGGTTTCTCTCCTATAATGCAACTCACTGTGAGCGCAAGCATTAGGTGGCTCTCTTCATATCACCCTGTAGGAACTGGAGGTTGGGGAACCAACACAAGAAAATACTGTTATTCTAGCTACTGTTATTGCTGTGAGTAATAAAGTTCTTTGTCTCTGACATAAGAGTCTCATGTCCTCTTCCAGCATCCATGACACTACAGAATAATTTATTAGCTTGAAAATCGGATAATCTAGATAATTAAGTCTAGATTTCAAGCTAATTTTATTAGCTTGAAAATCAGATAAAAATATCAGACCCTTTATAGTTTCTGACAACTTAAAGCAAAGCAAATCAAATAACCAACCCCAACATCGACAGGGTAAGGAAATACAATTCTCCTGTGGGGGTAGGCAGTGGGAAGGGACAGAAGTAAACATTTGTTGAATAACAATCTATAATATACCATAATATCTGTCGTTGTATCTATCATTTCTTCTCACTTAGAATACATGGATTTTACAGGAAAAAAATAATAATACATAAGTATTGAGTCTTGGTAGAATTTAGAAACAAGTAAAAATTTCAATGGCTCCAACTTCTTTGTGTTTATCCTCTTCTATTGCTTATGAACACATATCTTTCCAATCCCTATTTTGCAGATATTCTTATTAGATTTCCCTTCTCCCATCAAAGCCTTTCCTCAAATCTTTATTGCCAGCTAAAAATTTTAATATAGGCAGTATTTATGGAAGTCTTAAAAATAAAGAGAAAATTCTAAAAATGGCATTTCAGGGTTGTAATGGAGTGAAAAGAAACCAGTGGGTTCTCTAAGGGTTCTCTAAAACCAAGCTAGAGAGCTAGTAAATGTCAGTCTTTCTAACACATCCACTACCATTTGGACTCTGCTACAGCAGCAGGTATTACTAAAGTCAGCATGGTGAAGGATGAGTTTAATTTAGCTTATAGAGTAAGCTGTAATCTTACTTGCTCAATCCATGATTGTTCAGTCAAGAGCTTTTGAAACAAATTAAGACTATTTCCTTGAACCCATATAACTACAAGGGATTCATAGGACGCTAGCAGCAAAATCACCCCTCATGGCACACTGCTCTGCAATAGGTAATGGCCAAGGTCTTCCTACTGCATGCCATCTGGTCACACATGTCTATTTGTAAAAAATGTTGAAAAACAAAACAATAAATCAAATACTTGGCTTTGGCACAATGTTTAATTTTTCAAAATTGTGTGTGATTATTATTGTAATCTTAATATTTGCCTTGCATTTCATTTTCACTGAATATGTATTGTATTGAAAGTCTGCTATTGTAAGAGGAAATAAATAGCACCATTATTGGCACTATAGATTATCAATATATAGCCAACACCTGCTTACTTGTTACTTATTTACTTATTATTACTTACTTATTAATAATTTATATGTTTAATATTAATCTTACACTTACCTGAGCCTCCCAGAACACAACAACTTCTATTTATTCTAAGGCCTTTTCCCAAACTGAACAAGCAAAGTGGAGTCACTGGTTTTGCATTCATAGTTACAAGTGTAATGGTCTGAATTCGAGCAAAGACTGATGAAAGGCTGCTGGGTGGACTTGAAGAAACAGGGGACAGGGGCTACTGTGATGCCAACACAGTGTTCTGTAGTGAGAGAAAGATCCAAGGTTAAAAAGAGCTAAATTGTGAGATTCTTCAAATGCCAGGTTAGCAAGTTTAGACTTTATCTCACAAGCTGTCTTATAGCAGAAAAATCACATGATTGACATTTTAGGAAAAGATCTCTGGGCAGAGAGGGGGATGGCTTGGTGAAAGCCTATTCTAGAGGCTAGGACAGCTAGAAGACAATAGCTGAGCCCTTGAGAAGAGATGACCAAGGGCCTGATGGGTAGATCTAAGTGGAAGGGGCTTTACTCAGGTTGTCTCGACTAACCTGATGGACTCATTTTATAATTTTATAAAATTTATAAAAATTCTTAGAGACAACAAAGCATCAATAATTATACTTTTAAAATGAGATAATAAAATACAGAGAAAAATATAATGGGTATCCATTCACTCACGACCCAACTTAAGAGATAAGATGCCACATATATAAATAAATCCCACTCTATGATCTTCCTAAAACTCAAGTCCTCCCTCTTGCTCAGTGGCTACCTGTATCCTAAATTTAGTACTTATCTATATTCTCTTTCTCTCTTCCTCTTATCCCTTTCTTTGTCTGCTGTCATCACTTTTTGCTCAATGAAGCAATATTCACTCGTTAAATGACAACTTTATATATTTATAGTATGTCTGTATTCTAGAGGAAGTTACTGACCTGTCTTTTTCTTCTCTATAAATTGGACTCTCACGCTATAGTCAAAGCAATACTCCTTTCCACGTGGCATAAAACTGCATACACTTTCCCATTTATTTTTCAAGCACGTGTTGAAAACCAATTATGTGCCAGCTACTCTGCTAGTGATTGGAAATACAATGTCAATAGACATAGGAGGCCCAGTGCAATTACTTAGTAGGTGTTGTTGAATGAGTAACTTATGGATTCTATTTTTGCCCTCAAGAGCATCTAGAATAATGAAGGAGAAAAACAGCAATTTTCTGACATATGATATTGAAAGGAAGTATAAAGGGCTATAGGAATATAAAACCAGATATCCTACGAAAGTATTCCTTTGGTTTATTCCATGGTGTTTCAGAATCTTGTCATTTAATCTCATTACTTATGACTTAAACACTTGCAGACTGCCACCATGCCCATACTTCTATGAGGGACAGATATTAAGAAAATGTGCTTACTGGCCAAGGTAAGGACACCCAGAAGATAGTCCAGTGCTGTCCAGACGATGTTTACTTCCCCCAGAGTGGTACTGGAGAGACAACCCTAGCTCATTGCCAGGCATCAACTCAGATCCTTTCCTAACCAACCCCAGAAGCTCTGTTTACAGAAGGGCCATTCCAAAGAGATTCCCTTATCTTCCCACTTCCAATAGGGGTACCTATCTTGACTACAGGGTGAGGAGGACTGCTCCTTCCTCCTATTAACCCAGTAATGACATGACCATAGCAAAGCTAATAATAATGACTAACCTATATTGACCACTTTCTCTATAAGGGCTGTGTATATTAAATTTCACATGCTATAGCTCATGTAAGCCTTACAGACTCTCTATTAAAGACCAGATTTCATTATTGCCCCCAATATTCCTTCGTCTCAACTGGCCCACAGGGATATTAAGTAATCCAAGAACATTGAGCCAGAAAAGGCAGAGGAAGCTTAACAGCAAGCTACCAATCTTTTGGGAAAACCTTATGGTAATAAAAGTAAGCTTTGGTGCCATTAGCAGCTAATTATTGACAAAACAGTAATAATAGTAATAACAATAGCAGGATAGTAACTGAAAATGAGGCAGCCTGGGCAGAAAAAGGTCCTTGTTGGAGATGGCATCTTGTCAAAAGCAAGTGCAGGGACTGTATTGATAGCATTGCTCATTTATTTAGTAGACAACTAAGAATAGGGTAAAGATTCACCTTCTCTTGCTTGTCACACCATGCTGTGGTTTCATATCGCCTGAGGCAGTAGGGCCCCTGCTGCAGTTTGTGTTAGTAACAGAAGAGTTATTTCCATGGCTCCCTTATGGTTTCCACAGACAATAATATATATTTTTAAAGCTTGGCTGATTTTATTCATGGAATCCACCCAATAGTTGACACATTAAAAATGGCATAAGTCCATATTTTGTAATGTGTATCAACATCTCACAGTTATGATAGAAAGATCTTTTTAAAATGATATGCATCTATACCAGTCCTGCTCAGAGCATCACGCTGGTGGCCACTCTTGTTGATGAGAATGAGGGTGCCTTCATTGGTCCTTGCTGGTAGGTCTCATTGAGGTCCCTCAGGACAGCACAGAGGCAGGACGGCAAATGCTTTCACCTCAGGTGCTAATGCCAATGATTGATAGAGGCTGCAGAGAGCAATCCACCGATGGAGGGAGGCACCTGTGAATTCTTAGGTTGAAATTGATCTATTCTTCAAAACAGAATGATTTACTCTCCTTTGGCACCATCTTTCCAAGAAGAGTTTCACAGAAGGCATAGTATTTGAGCCTTCTCAAAATACAAATTTTGAAGGAAAAATAAGAATTCACCAGGTGGGGAAGTGGGTGAAATCTCAGCAGATGCAAAAACGTGAAGGTGTTGGAATGTTCCCAGCCTATATCGAGATGATTTGTGAGGTGTACATGCATTTTTATATAAGATCGTACTATTTACCAGTTTCGTGTAGGATTTTTTCTTAAGTATCATATCAGCCTTTAAAATTCTTAAAAATAGCATTTTTAGGAAAATAATATATTATTATAAAGATGGGCCCTAATTTATTTAACCATTCATTGTTTTGTTAGGCATTTAGGCTTTTCCCCAAACTTTTCTGTATTATAAACAAGGCTATAAAGACTGTCACTGTGTATAAATTTCCTCTGATTTTCCGATTATTTATTTAGTATATATTCACAGAAGTGGCATTGCTGAGCAAAAGGGAATGGAAATATATGAGTCTCTATATTGACAAATTGTTTTCCAGAAAGGTTGTATTATCTGAATTTACATCCAGTTCTGTGAGAGAGTGTTTCACCAAACTTATTTCCACCTTTGGGTACCAACTTTTATCAAAACTTGCTAATGTGATTGAGGTAAATTGGTGTGTCCTTGTTGAAATTTGTATTTCTTTGAACATCTTCTTCCTAATTTAAAATAGTCATTTGGAGGGGAGGGGGGCGGGTATATACATACATAATGAGTGAAATGCGCACCATCTGGGGGATGGTCATGCTGGAAACTCATACTTGTGGGGGGAGGAGGGGAAAGGGCATTTATTGAAATCTTAAAATTTGTACCCCCATAATATGCCCAAAAAATAAAATAAAATAAAATAGTTGTTTGTGTGCACCACCTGGAGGATGGACACGCTTGAAGCTCTGACACGGTGGGGTAGGGGGAGATGGCTAGGGCAATATATATAACCTTAACAATATTTGTACCCCCATAATATGAAGAAATCAAAAGAGAAAAAAATCAAATAGTCATTTGTGTATCATATATCATAACATCCTTCCACCTTCAAAAAAGTTGCTCTGACAGGGAGAGTATCTATTTTTACATTCTTTTTGTCTACAGAGTCAAGGGTGTGGCGAGGAGTACTGCCTAACATTTTGATCTAGCCTAAGAGAGACAAGAAAGGGAGGAAGGAGGAATTTTAATTTCCAAGCTTCTGCCCTGCCTCATGTTTGAGTAAGTAAAGGTTTCTGGGTCTGTTGTTTGGTAAGTCCCTGGGCATGATCTAGAAGCAGAAGGATAAGAAAATTATAATATAATTAACATTGTTCTGCATAATATTGTAACGCTCCACATTGCCTGTAAGAAAATTCTCCTCTTCCTTATTTGCTGAAAAGTATTGTCTGCCTTTGCAAGATGTGTGTGTGTGTGTGTGTGTGTGTGTGTGTTCTCTTCACAATTATATAAATCAAAATTTACATGGTTACATGTGACAGAAACTGAACTCAAAATAGCTGAAGCAATAATAGTCATTTGTTGGCTTAAGTAACTGAAATGTAGGGGCTCTATCTAGTTACTAAAATTATGATCACAAGCCCTAACATTTTTTCTTTCTTTGTTTAGACTTTATTTTCCCTTGGGGTGGCTTCATTCTCAAAAGACATTCTTCTTGCAAAGAAAGTCCATATGGCCCTCACTAGCTCCAGACATTCAGGGACCTTCATGTCAACAATCTCAAAAGGAGAGGATGCTTCTTTCCTAATCATTTCATCAAAAATCCCAGAGAGGACTTTGATTTGTCCATCTTAGAACATCCACCCATTTTTCTACCAATTACCAAAGCCAGGAATGATGTGGTACTCCACCTACTCTTGGAACCAGGAAATAGGATCAGCCCCAACTGATGCACCTGGTCTAAGAGATGGGACAAATGCAGTCCACCTAGGATATCCTGGGGCATGGTATGCTGGTAAATGTTTAACGCTTGGCTCTGTGGAGTAGAAAAAAGCCCAGATTTGTAGCAACTACTGATTCCTATGGTGTAAACACTACCATGATGACTGATTTCAAACCATCAACAAGACATCACAGAAGGAAGAATTGAGAAGAGATGCACACAAATGGCTTCCTCATGCTACTATAACTGGGCCAAAAAAGAAAACTCAAGCAGAAGGCACCAGATCCCATCTGAATTGTCCTGCTAAATCCCCTAACCCCACTCCACCACCTTCATACACAACAAAATATTATTGTCAGTTAGATTGCTAAATTATACTCTGGAAAATTTCACCCCAGAGGTTACCATGATATGGAGAGATGGATGGAACCAGAGATGATCAAAACCTGGGGCAGTGAATAGAGTTCTGTAAAGCGGGCTGGAGATTGCAGAGTAGGGATTAAAGGACAGATCCTGTCTTGGAGTAAGATGTACCTCAAACCTAAGAAGCAAGGGCTGGGCTCAGTGGCTCACGCCTGTAATCCTAGCACTCTGGGAGGCCGAGGCAGGCAGATCGCTCAAGGTCGGGAGTTTGAAACCAGCCTGAACAAGAGTGAGATTCCGTCTCTACTAAAAATAGAAAGAAATTAATTGGCCAACTAATATATATAGAAACAATTAGCCGGGCATGGTGGTGCATGCCTGTAGTCCCAGCTACTTGGGAGGCTGAGGCAGGAGGATTACTTGAGCCCAGGGGTTTGAGGATGCTGTGAGCCAGGCTGATGCCACGGCACTCTAGCCTGGGCAACAGAGTGAGACTCTGTCTCAAAAAAACCCAGAAAAACTAAGAAGTGTATGGCAGTGATGATTCCCTAAGATCTTTGGAATAGTCACATTTGGTCTTTTGTTAAGGGTGTTTTTTTTTTCCTATCGTGAAAAATTTTCCACCAATCCTTGAGCATTCAGTATACCATGCTGCGTACACAGAGAGGAAGGGAATGGAAAGGTGGTCTTTCCGCTCTCACTCAGTCACAGAGGCCAGCATTGTAGGGAAGGCACTGAACTGAAGGAGAAAAGTGGGCCCAGGGTTTTAGGTGGCAGTAACAAAGGAAGAGGCCATTCAAAGCAGAGTTGAGAGCAATGGAAGCATTGTGGAGAAGTTACTGAACATGAAAGGACTAGGGGGCAGATGAAGAAAAATATCTCCCTTTTCCTCAAATACACTCAAAAAACATTACCCATGGAAAAGACGGATTTTCTTTTGGAATGAATTCCTAGCCTATGTCCTTAGTTCTTCTTTTTTTTCTTTTGTGCTTTTAGTATTTTAGTTTGATTTTTTTGTCTTAAGTTGGGTTTCCTAGAAGAAGACCCAGAGACGAGGATTTGTACAAAAGGGATTCCATAGGAAGTATTCCAAGGAAGAATTAATAGGGGAGTGGAGAAGTGGGATAGAAAGGAAACAGGGCTGTATAGGTTTGTGGCACCAATGACAGTTCCACGACGGAGGATGACTTTGGTATTGCCCCCAGACAATAGAGGTCACATCTTTTGGTCCTGGTCATTGTCGTGACCCAAGGACCAGGAACTCTTAACTCTTGGTGGTCGGTGAAGGGCTGTTCCTGGGATGGGGAGATTGGGTTCAGACATAAATTCCCAGGCAGTTCTGACTCTCCATGTGTACAGGCAGAGCATGCTCAGGTTGGCTAAGGGCAGTCTCCAAAGAAGAAATGCAGATACTAGTGTTAGAAGGAAAAGCACAGCAGAAGCCAGTGTGGTGACAATGGTAAAGGATCCAAGGGAATAAGAGAACAGCGCTGACAGTGTTTGCTATAATTTGCTGTACTGCAAGTGTTATTATACACTAACAATATTAACTTTTGTCATACTTACTTTTCCAACATCACTGCTGGATTTTTAATTTTGCTTATGTTATTTTCTGATATGCAGATGTTTTCAATGTTGATGTAGAAGAACATTAATTATAGTTTCTTTGCAAAGAAGGGACAACATCAATCTTGCTTATCAATACCTACCAAAAGGCCTAACACATATTAGGAGGTTAATTAATATTGAGAGTATACTGTATATATAGTTTTATATATTCAGTATTTTCCAGTTTTGGAAATAGCTCTTAATCGTAAAAACATAAAACCTTTCCTAGATTTAAAGATATTTCTCTTGAGAGTTCCACTTCAATGTAGGATATGGAAAATGCAAGAGAATGTAACTCCAAATTTAAAAATGTGAAAAATCTAGATGATCTACAAAATCATAATTTTTTTTTTAAGTTCACCAGTAGACTGAGGTCACAAGGCAAAGGTAAATTGCTTCTGAGAGAGGAAGAAAAGAAAAAACCATCTGCCTTGGTGAGAGGAGAAAATACACTTGGGCACAGGATCCTGTTCTGATACAAAGCAAAACACAAGATAAATAAGAGAAACATAGAAAGCCTTCGTGACCTTGGGTTAGACAAGATTTTGTTTGGATAAGACACAAAAAGCACAACACATAAAAGGAAAAATTATAAAAAAAAAAAAAGAAATAGCAGATAAAAAAAAGGAAAAATTATAATAATAAATTGGAGTTTATCAAAATTAAAAACTTCTTATCTTTGAAAGCCATCCTAGCACAAAAGACAAGCCACAGACTGGGTGAAATTACTTGCAAAATACACATCTGATAAACAATTTGCACCCAGAATCTGCAAAAAATTCTTACAATGCAATATAAATACAAACAGCCATATCTTTAAAAATGATGAAAGGTTTAGACACTTCACCAAAGAAATTCTATGAATGACAAATAAACACATGCAAAGATGCTCAATATCAATAGCTGTTAGGGAAAGCGAGTTAAGATCACAGTGGGTGGCCAGGAAAGGGTTAACTCCACAGCTCTGAGTTACTCAAACCCTGCACATTTCAAAGAAAGACCTGTCTTTAAGACTGGCCCTTGGAACACTCTGCCTGAAAAGAGTGTTGTTGTCTGCCTGAGGCCTTGGGCCATGCTTTAGCAGTTTGACCAGGAAGTTTATCCTAACAATGTCATTTTAGGGAACATCTGGTTTTGCTCCAGTGAGGATTTGATGGGGTGTGGAGTTAGAGGAGCTGTTAGTCACACAGGAGCTGCACAGCTACCTTACTCACACCCAATAAAACTCTGGACACCAAGGCTCAGGTGAGCTTCCCTTGTTGAAAACCCTCACACATGTTGTCCCACATCATTATTGGGAGAATTAAGCATATCCCCATAAGCATATCCTCCATCCATATAGAACACCTGGTCACTTGTCCCTGTTTTGTCCTGGACTTTGCCCCATGTGCCTTTTTCTTTGCTGATTGTGGTCTATATCCTTTGGCTGTAATAAATCATAATCATGAGTACAATAGATTTTTGAGTCCTGCAAGTTCTTCTACTAAATTATTAAGCCTGAGGTGGTATTGGAGACTGCTAATGCAATGACATAACATTGCACACCAACTTGAATGGCTAAAGTGAAAAAAGATTGACACACCAAGATTTGGCCACGAATGGGAGCACCTGGAACTTTCATATAATGTTGATCGGAATACAAAATGGTACATGCAGCTCTCTCAGAAAAGAGTTTGATAATTTCTTATAACGTTAAGGACATTTATATGACCAGCAAGCCCACTCCTAGTTATTTAACAGAGAAATGTAAATATATGTCCACACAAACACATAGATGCAAATGTTTTTGACAACTTTATCCATAATTGACAAACACTTCAAATGTTCAAAGACTGGTGGACAGATGAACAAAATGTGAAACATCCATACTATAGAATACTATTCAGGAATAAAAAAAAGAACAAAGTAAAAACATGCAACAATGTGAATAAATCTGAAACACATTATAGAATGTAAAAAGAGCAAGACAAATCATATACTTATGCCTTGTGAGCCCATTTATGGGACATTTGAAAAAAGGCAAAATAAAGAGACAGAAATAGGACTTGTGGTTGCTGGGGCTGGGATTGGGAGGGAGAGATTGCAAAGGGGAATAATGGAAGTAGGGTAATTGTTATGACCATAAATATCTACAAAAATAACTTATGAGTCTAAATATAATCCATGGGAACATGTCTGATAAAACATATTTTTTGATTAAAAATTTAACTATACAAGGAAAATTAGGGACATATTTAAGTTGTTCAAGGATTGAAACCATTTCCTAAATTCTACATACCTAGCACAGTGCACTTAATAAATACCTAATAATTTGAAAAGAAAAGTCTGGCCTAAAACATGCATAATATTTCACCATAAAATATTTGTGCACTTTCTAGGGCATAGGCATACTTCCAGCTCTGACTTGCACAGAAAAGGCAATATATGTAACCAAAGCGTTTGTACTCTGGTAATATTCTGAAATAAAAGTTTCAAAAATATATTTTTTTAATTAATTTAACCATTGCACTATTGTAGGATGTCAGTAGTTTCCAATATCTTACTTTTATAAATGATGTTATACGAACATTCTTAATTTATTTTCCCCATCTTTTTAAAAATTATTTTTCATATAGTCTTTAAGTCTTTCATATATGTATATCATATATACTAGAGAATCTCTTAAATTTCTACCTATTTTTCTAGTTTTCTAGTCTCCTTCAAGAAAATAAGCTCTTAAATTTCTCTGGGATTTACTAAGTGAAAGTCAATTTTTTTTTTTTCTCTGTCATTGCTTTTAATTTAGAAAGCTCTCTCCATTCAGGTATTTGAGTCAGGAGCTTTCTTGCTTCCTCTTCAGTCTCCTTTCTGTGACCCTTCAGGACTTGGTTTGAATCACTTTTGCAACGCTTACATACTCCTTTGTAATTATCTGTCCGTCTGCCTTTATCCCTTATATGATGTGATTCACAGGAGAAGAAACCAGTTTGTATTCAACTTCCCCTGTTGCCATCTCTGACCACAGTGTTTGGCATATATTAGGGACTTGACAAGGGTGTTTGTGCTCAATAAACGGAAGGGGTCTGAACAGCTGTGCCCTATTCCTATACCTCCCACTGCCACAGTGTGAAGGCAGTCCACTCATTGCCTTTGTGTTTACACGAGGCAAATCCCTGCTTCCCAGTGTCCTGTGGTGTAACCCCAAAGGAACCGAGCAGCTCTTACCATAGAAGCACTGGAGTCTGTCCACTGTTCTCCTGCATCAGAGGGCCTCGTTAACTTACTTGTAGTGAAGGGGGTTTCTTTGCTGTAAGGAAGGCAGTGTATCCAGAGGTTCCACTGATAGGCTTGGGATGAAAGTTGGCCGTTGCTCCTTACCAGTTATAGCTTTGGAAAGTTAGTGTCTTCCTGTAAAATGGGAAAACAGCTGTAACACCCTTCATAGGATTTGCTGACATAATGTATGAAAAGTTTCCAGCACAAACAAATAATACCTCTATGTCCTCCTTCCACCCCATCTGTGATGAGTGCTCATGTTGCATGGAGGGTTTTCAGCAGGTTGTTGCACACAGCAAGCCCACTGGGAGGAGGGCTAGTGGCCACATGGAGACGTGCATTCTCATGCGCACTGGCCTTGCTGGCTGGGCAAAGGCAGCTCCCTTACTATTTCTTCACTGAATCCCCCCTGTGGTCTGCCCTGAAGCTCTGGGATGATCCCATGGGCCATCCATGGTTGACGGAAGAGCCTTCTCAGTGGGCTTCGCTCTCGTGCTCTGTCTGCACAAAGAGGAACCGCTATTTTCCATCTCAGTCTTGACATCACTGCACCTCAATTACCACTTGGTGCTTCCATTCATGTACGAATATGATAAAATGTTGTTAAGCCGGGAGACCAGCCTTGCCCTGCTGGCCATGAACGCTGTGAGTTCTCTCCCACCTATTGAAAACTCTTCGGTGTGAGTGCCATTGCAGCGGCTGGCTTCCTCCTTCTCTTTTTATTTTTCTTGTCTGCGTTACAAATTAGAGAGAAACATTCTTTCCTCATTTTTTATTTCTGTCATGAGGCTGGGAGCTGCACAGAAGCTGGTTTTCAAATGTGTCTTTCTAGATGCCCCCACAACAGGAACTCTAAGGGAACTGTAAAATTTGCTTTTAAGATTAAGTGCACTGGAGATAGTACGTGCTGGTTTCTAGGCTGTAAATAAATACTAAACTAGTGGTTATTTCACTATGATTTTAACTACAGGCTCATTTGCTTCAGTGAAATTCTATGTGAGACTCGTTTTTTGAAATTGCTGGTGAAGAGAGACTTCAAACTCTGTATTCTAAGCAAATGGTATAGCCTCCCAAGGCCATCCACCATCTGCCAGCTATGTGTGTGAATTGCCACAGCTGAACTCCCACTCCAGTAAACAACATTAACCAAAAGGTTCACTTTGCTGAATCATTTTCAAGTCCTGCAAAGAGGTCCATGCTGACATTCAGTGAAGCGTAGAGGGGAAACTGCATTTTAGAGGAAGGATGACCTGAGTTTGAGTAAGTGGAATAAAAGTGTCAGAATTAATAAAAATAAAATCATAGTAGATGGTCCTTTTTTAGAACTTACTCCATCCTGAAGCCTGAGCTTAGCCCTATACCAATACCATATTGTTGAATTTTCAATACAATGCTTTGAAGTAAGTACCACCATTATCTCCCTTTGCAGGTGACAAAAGTGAGACAGAGAGAATTTCAGTGACGGATCTAAACTCACAAAGTTGGCAAATGGTGGAACCAGGACTTATCCTATCTTATCTAAAACCAAAATTGTGCTCTGCACCTGTGGCCCCTAAAGTCAGGACTGTTCAACAGCACCTCCTCAGCTACTCAAACATTTTCTGAGGAGCTCATGAAAAACAGACACCCTTGGCTTCATGCTTAGAGATGCTGATGCAGAGGTCTCAGATGGGAGGCAAGGAGTCCAGATAGGAATCACAACGTAGCCTCTACTGGACTCTGGATCTGGATCAGAGCATTACAGAAATGCTCTCTAGACTATGGCTGAAGACTAGAGAAAGACTGCAGGGTCTGGAGTTAAGGATGCAGGCATTCACCGTGTGAGTAAGCTGTGTGATGAGGTTGGACCTCCATTTCACATATCTGAGACCCATATCATAACATATGCCCCCTGTGTCTTCTAGGATTGTCATGAAGATCAGAAACGATAATGTAGTAAAAACAGCCTTGAAAATAATAGAATGTTATTTACATGTAGATCATACATTTATTACTATATAGTAATACTATTAATACTATGGCATTCTATTTCTTATTCCTTGGGTGGAGCAGATGATGTCAGTACTCTTTCCAGAACAACTTGAATCCCATTTTTACCATTTTTGTACAAATCTCACCCTCCATGCCCACACCTAGTGCCTTTGTCTCCATCAACCAGCACTAATGACCCTTCTGAAGGTTGTACTGGGACAATGGAAGCTGCCTGGTCCTCAGAGGTTTACTTCTATGGAGAGAAGCCTCTTGTCCAAAGGCAGACAGATGTGGGAGGAACAGAGGACAGCACACTGGCTCCGGTTGGGACAACTCTGAGTCATAACCTACTTTCCAGCGCTCTTCTGCAGGATCAGGACTCTAGAATTTAGCCTGAAATAACACCCTTGGTCCTACCTTTGCAGTCCTACCTTGCTCAATTCCTTACTGATCTCTCCCGGGAGACCTTCCTTAATAGAGTACCTGCACATGAATCTCCCACTGACCATCTGCTTCTGGAAAAGTCTCAGTCTCTAGGTTTTTGCCTCAAAGCCTGGCAGCAGTGCCCTTCTATCCAGGACACTGACCTTCCTATCACTTCCCCTTTGTCTTTCCTTCTCCACAAGCCCAGGACCTTTCTCTGGTTTGGGGTTGTGGTGGAGACCTCGACTCCTCAAGCTGCTCTTCAGAACATTTTCTTGCCACCTTTCAGTTGATGAAAAGGTCCAAGGCATTGGGGAAGGTCTGGGACAGAACCAGGAGTCGATGGATGTAGGCCACTTGCATGGTACCATGCCACATCTCTTCCCTGAGGCAATGAGCGAGGGGGGAACTGAAGGGGAAAAGGAAGGGGAACTGAAGAGAAATCAATGGGGGTGACACTAATTAATATTTTAAAAATACTATCATATCACTCTACTCAGTATCACAATTATTTTTTTTTGCTATTTTCTGTTTGTTATTTATTTGCTTTTTACTCATTGCTTCTCAGGGGTCAACATTTTGGGAATGAAGTTTCCCAAAAGCCACTTCTGCCCCTGTTATCTTTTGTCTGCTTCTACTCTTTTCTGAGTAGCAAGCAAGAGACCCTAGAAGTATGACTCTATGACTCTATGTCAGATCCCTGTCTTCAATTCTCTTACCCTGTGTTGGAGAGGAGTCATGGCATGTGAGGGAAGTCAAAACTCTGAAAATTGCTAAATGAAAAAATAAAATCCCTGACCACTAGAATGATTAGCCTTTTGAGCAACTAAACATTTTTCACAATGTGGTCATTTCAGTTTGGTTCATTTATTCAAGGTATAGTAAGAAATTCTCTTTAAAAAAAAAAAAAAAAAAAACCCTGAACTCTTAGAATTAGTGAGTCCTTTTGCCTGAATATTGAACAGCTATAGATCCAAAATAGCTATAGGAAACTATTTTAGGGGACATATTAACACAGTGATCCTTAATTGAATATTACCAACTCCTTCACAGCACACATCCAGAAGGAATCAGTTTGTGTTGTTTTACTGTTCTAATGAATAAAATCAGAATGGTTTAATTATCTTGAAACATCAAATAACCTTTATTTTGACAAATGTCCTTATTGGCTTGGGATTTTAAGCCCTAGTCACTAGAGTGAGACAACACAGTTGTTTTCATGCCAGCAAAATTAGCAAGTATGGGGCCTTGTGGATAACAGAAAGAATCATCGTACACCCTAACTTACTGCTTGGCACAATCTATGTGATGCTGAAACAGACGGTTGAAAATCAAAACGTTTAACCTCAACAGTTCTTTCAGCTGTTCATTGAAAAACAGTTGTGTTGATTGTATTTTACTTCTGGCTAACAGATTTAAGATTTTAAATAATGACTGAGAAAACTGGATTTTAAAAAAATAATAAATTCATGACTGAGATGACTTGGAAAGAAAGGCTGACAAAAGAAAAGAGAGTCAATTTTCAAACAATTTGGACAAAAGATGACTAAAAATGCTGTAACTCATGTCAATGAAGGGCCTATGGTAATAAGCTACTTGGAACTTATTGGGCAGGAAGAAACACAAAGCCTATGAATGAAGAAAAGGCATCAATACTTTTAGGTACATTGGGTTAAAAAAAGTGAATCCCATTTCACAATCTCTTCAATAAAATTGTAAATGATAGTTATAAACATATCACAGCAAACTGAAGATAATAGAAGTACCATCATAGAGTATTATGTTTATGAGAAAAATGTACAAAGTTTCATGTAATCAATGATTACATTCATAGTCATGTGAAGATATACACAAAAATGCCAACAGTCTTGTTAGGTTTGCGGCACTGTATTTTTTTTTTTCCTTTTCTCTGTTTTCAAACCTTTATATAATATAGTTAAATTGCTGATAAAAATGTAAAAATATGAATTCATTGAAAAAATGCATCAGTTTTTAAATGAGCCCTTGGGTACCCTTCACAGAGCTCTGAAGTTGAGGTGCATCTTGTCACTGTCTGCCGGTTGGCAATCGTGACGCAATTGCCACAGCCTTTGTTCCCTGAAACTTGCATTGCAGAGTTCAGTGGCTCGGCAAAAATTCCAAAGACAGCAGCAGAGTGCTCCTCACACTGCTGCATCGTTAACACTCACTTGATGACTTTGACTTAGTTAGTGATTTGGAATAGCTGGACTCTTTAGGGTGATGAAGTTTTACCTTCACCAATTTATTCTATTTCCATATTCCTTTTTAGGTATGCACATAGAGTGATATACATATATAAAAGATATCTGGTTCTCTAATCAAGGTTAACAGGGCTCATCTCAATAAGTATGAAATGAATATTCTACATGTCAAGAATTATTATGCCATAGTTTAATTGGCAGGAGTTTTTCTTCTTTAGTGGTTTGTAAATATTGACAGATCCTGCTACCGATGGTGGTGTAGATTGAATGAAACACATCTTTACCATGACGAGGAGACACAGGCATGTTTAGCAGGTTTTGTAGGTACTTTTGTAATTCACTTATTTTGGAATTATTGTCCTTTCTTGTTTTGTTTAACATGATATACATTATTTAGGCGAAATCATTGGGCAAATTAACAGGTAGTTGTAAATGGAAAGAAGTCTCAAAAACATAAAAGACAATGAAATTATACCAAGACTGAAGATACTTACAAATAATCTCAAGAAAAATAAGTATAAGAGACTTCTTATGCCCTCTACTCATTTGGGAGAAATAATCAATTTTTAAGAACAATTGTGGATATGAGCATACACAAGGGCTATAGTTTTTATTATCTCCATAGAAACAAAACCAGGGGAACAGAACATCTGAATACTTGCTACTTTCTACCTTTGTCTATAAACCGACTTCAACCAGTGGCTACTGCTTACTGGACTATAATGCAAATAACACAATTACACTTTAATAAGATGTGGATTAGGCTCCACATATTCTTTTTAAGACCAAAGAACCCAGACTTCAGAAAGCTGATGATATCAGATGATCATGTGACTATCTCCTGGGTTTATAGGGCCAGTTTCTCCCTGGAGTGGAGAAAGAAGTTTCCCTAGAGAGAATACACATTTCCGATGCCAACTATTCTAGGAAGTGATAAATTCTAGGGCAGGAAATAAACACTCTGCAGAGGGGAATTAGCTTGAGGGTTGGCCAGGAACTAGCTGGGCCAGAACTACATGGTCTGGAGATACCTGAGCATTTGGAAGAGGTGAACAGGATGCTTAATTGCTACTGTCCATGTGAAGGCAAGCAGGGACAAGGCAGACTACAAACCCAGCTGGATTCTCTTGGCATGGGTCCTGGCCTATGCAATTTTTCTCTATGTTGTGTCTTCCTTATGTAATAGTTTTAATGGCTCCTAATGTAAGTTTACTTTTTGGTGATAAATTGTTTCCTTCTATTTCCTTTCTACGATGACATGTATTATTACAGGGAAGGGGGATAGGAGCATCTACTAAGTTCTGTTTATGCATCATCCCAGATTCATGCACTTGCTTTGCTCTCTGACTTGGGAAGCCCTCAATGGAATCATCCTCCTCTACAGGTCATGAAGCCAGTTGTCTTCTGCCTCCACTGCAGCCAAAGACCTAGAAGTTCAATGCAACCCAGTCTTCCCATATTCCGCTAGGACTTCTCTGTTGTACTGAAGTTGGGGGAGGCCCCCATGACACACTTGGCACTCAGGTTACAGTTAAAGCTCCACTGAGCCAACTTTGACCCAGGAGATATGGAAGCCAGTGGACAAATGCTTCTTCCTTCCTCTCCCATAGACAGACTGTTGGATATACGTTGCCTTCATTTATGCTACCTAAAGATATCCTCAGAGACCAAGAAATTTGCTTGCCATTAAGCTCAAAATACACTTCCTTATATTTTCTCTCCCTCTCTCCTGCTTCCTTGGGATTCCATTTCCCCAATCAAATGTTGGCACATCCATTTGGCCTGAGGCTCTGCTTTGTAGGAGAATGAAACTGACACAGTAATCCCAAAAATCTACTCTAGGAAGAAGGAGGAGATGAAATAAGAAATCTGGCCAGATAGGAAGGAGAAGTGGTGAGAAACAGAATCATATGATGAAAACAGATTCTGCAGCCAGGCTCCCTGGATTCAAATTCTGGCTTCACTACTTACTTACTAGCTGTGTAACCTTAAGCAAATTATTCAGCTCTTTATGCATACTCTTCTAATCTGTAAAAACAGAATCATGATTGAACCTGCCTCTCAGGGTTCTTGTGAGGACTGGATGAGTTAATTAATAGAACGGCACTTGATACATGGCAAGAGCTTTATTAGGGTAAGCAACTATCATCATCAACACCATCACCAATATCATCATCAACATCAGCATCATTTTAAGATCTTTATGGCGCTAGAAGAATGAGATAGAGCGATATAAAGAAGAGAATGAAATTAAGAGTCAGTGTCCTCAATTCTGACTCCCACTAAACCAGGGAATGAGGAACTGGGTGGGGTGGGTGGTATAACTACAAGATGAAGTAAACCAGATGGGGTTGGGGAGATCTAAAGAACACCCTAGTTCCCTTGGGCACAGCATTTGCAAGTTAAAAGCTTCACCAAGAAGCATTCAGTTCAGCCCCACATGTAATGCGGCCCCAGCGAGAAAGCACAATATTGGTGGAGAGCGGGACGTTGCACCCTGGCTCTGAGCTGCCCGCATGTGTTATATAGAAAATCCAGAAGCACCAGCACTGGCAGTAATGGAAGGCAGGGGATGGATGTAGGCAAATTGGTGTGAAGAATTCTCAGAGAATGGGGAGACCAGAAGATCCCTGGAGAAAAGAATATCAAATCATACAGCACTATACTAGCACCATAGCTTGAGAGCTGAGCTGTGGCCTCAATCTGAGCAGCCACCAGGACAGGAACAGACCTCAGCAGGCACCAGCCCTGAACACCCACTGGCCATTGCTTGGAAATAGCACTCAGACCAGAGCCACCTGCCCCACTCCCCCAACAAAGTTATCTATGCTTTTCTCTGCACACAGATACATACTTGGAAAGGCAGAGAAGAAGGGGAGAGAGAATTTTTAAGAAATAAGAACCAGTCCTGAAAGGGAGTGCATCTTTGAATTGATTAAATATTTACTCAAAAGTTGCATTGTGAACTGGAGGAAACTGAGCTATATTTTCTGTGATATTATGACATACATATATAGATTTTTGTCCACAGTTCCTTGTTCATAATTCCCATAGCCCTTGTTACAGACTCTTGTTACAATGTTGGGATGATTTAGGCCTCGGGAGCAGCCTCAGAAAACAGAATCAATCTCTCTCTCTCTCTCTCTCTCTATTTCTCTCTCACATTCTCCTGCCCCCTTTCACCTGCTCCTTTCTCTCCCTAAGGTAGGACTCTAATTTTCCTCTGCCTTTCTGTCTAGGAGCTGGCCAGCAAGAAATTCTCTGACCTACTTTGTCTGAGTTTAGGTCATAAAACCCCCATTTTAGAAGGGATCCTGCCCCGCACCTTAGAGGAGGGAATGCTGCACAGAAAGGCCAAGAAGAATCTGAACAGGCAGATCTTGCTGGCTTTCTGTTAGTATTAATTAGATCCTATTTTTTGTATGATCACATTTTGTCCAATCATATTTCTACATGATTGTCAGTCATGCCTATCCAGTGAAACCTCCTTAACAGGTCCAAGAGGATTGGCTATGTAGAGTTTCTGGAATAGCCGAACACATGGAAGCCCCATGCCCCCACCCCCATACCTCACTGCCTTAAACATCTCTTCCTCTGTATCCTTTGTAATAGCCTTTGTAATAAACCAAAGAACTTTTAAGTGTTTCCCTGAGTTTTGTGAGCTGCTCTAGCCAATTAATTGAACCCAAGGAGGGGGTTGTGAGAGCTTCGCATTGTAGACAGGCGGTCAGAAGCACAGTGAAAAGAAAAACCCGGGGCTTGTGATTGGCGTTGGAATTGGGAGACAGTCTTGTCCGACTGAGCCCTCACCTGCAGGATGAGGCGCTATCTGCATGTAGACAGTGTTGGAATTGAATTGAGGATGCCCAGCTGCGTCTGCTGCAGAACTGATCGAATGCTTGTTGATAGGGACGAATCCCCACACACACGGTTACGGAAGTCTTCTGTGTTGATTGATGTGGCATGAGAGCAAAGGAAAAGCAGTTTGTGTTTTCTCCACTCAGATTTTTCTAGAAAACTTAAGCTCATCCCTCTCCTCTCCCTCCTCCATCAGAGAGGAGAGCTCTGGTGCCAGATGACATCTGTCATAGATCATAAAGGAAGTTACCTTATTTTTGCATATTGAAAAAAACTCCCAGAAATAACTGGGGATTTAAAAATCATCATTGTATACCTCAAGTGTATAGAGTGCTTATTTATGACAAAAAGCCTTTGGGGGCTTATAGTATTGAATATTAAAATCATTATACTGGCCAGGCATGATGGTTCATGCCTGTAATTCCAACACTTTGGGAGGCTGAGGTAGGAGGATCGCTTGAGACCAGGAGTTTGAGCCCAGCCTGGGTAACATAGCAAGACCCCATCTCTAAAAAAAAAAAAAACAACTTTTTTTTAAAAATAGCCAGACTTGGGGGTGTACACCTATAGTCTCAGCTACTCAGGAGGCTAAGGAGGAAGGATCACTTAAGCCCAGGAGTTTGAGGCTGCAGTAAGCTATGATGATGCCACTGCACATTACCCTGGGTGACAGAGCAAGACCCTGTCTCTAAAAATCTAAACTAAAATAAAATCTTTATACCTTTAAAAAACCCCTGTATATTACAATTATCTCTCTCAGGCCACTTCCAATCATTTTTATCAATTTACTTTTTCTCCAAAGGAGCGATTGGGGTAGAAGAGGTAGGTTCCAGATATTTAATGTGTCTGAAAACAGAAAGGGGGAGGAAGGCCTGGCTGTGTTCATTCAAACAGGGTATCGTATTCTACTGGATTCTCACTGGGGTAAACAGCACATATTCCTTAAGGTCAAGCAAGTACAGAATCTCAAGCATGGATAATTAATAAGGATGTACAAGATGTCAGAACTCACATTCCCTGCATTTGCTAAGATACAGATAAATTGGAATCTGACAAAAACAAATTGTGTTTAATATCCCTTAAAAATGTGATCCCTGAAGCATTCTGCACTGCTTTGGTTGCCCCTTGTCCAACTTCTTCTATCTTAATTTATAGTTGACAATGGCTAGTAAGAAAAAAATGCTTGAACTTAAGTAATAAAATCAGTTACAAAACCACTTACTTTATCACATATTTAATGTGCTTCCCTACCACTTTTTTTTTTTTTATAACTTTCTAATCTCTCTATTTAGGGAAGACACATAAAGTATCATTTAGTTTCAGCTGAGAAGGCGTCTTCTAGAGCCAATCCTGGCGTCAGTATCATGGAATGAATCATCCTTGCTAACTTTCTTGCTTAAGCAAAAGAATTGGGTGATATAAACCAGCCTCCCATAGACCCAAAAAATAAAATGCCCTCTGATACCCAAAAAATAAAATGCCCACTTCAAAAGCAGAACTTCCCAAGACCAGAAATAGTTCTACCCTGAGCAAAATATTGAAGCCAGGGAGAAATTATATTGCTACATAATTCTGTATTCCTCCAAATTTTTATTCACAGTTTATCCTTGGGGGATCTTAAACTAAATCTATTAGTACCTGGCAAATATTATTCATCTGCCTTTCTCAGAAAAATTGTCTGAGTATGTTCTTCTTTTTTCTTCCTTCAAGAATAAATGGACCTAGTTAAAGCCCAACTGTATATCGTCTTATAGCTAAAGAAGAGAAAACATGAGTACCATAAGTGACTCCAAAAGAATACAATACGTAGCCGGGCGTGGTGACTCACGCCTGTAATCCTAGCACTTTGGGAGGCTGAGGCGGGCGGATTGCTCAAGGTCAGGAGTTCGAAACCAGCCTGAGCGAGACCCCGTCTCTACCAAAAATAGAAATAAATTAATTGACCAACTAAAAATATATATACAAAAAATTAGCTGGGCATGGTGGCGCATGCCTGTAGTCCCAGCTACTCGGGAGGCTGAGCCAGTAGGATCGCTGAGCCCAGGAGATTGAGGTTGCTGTGAGCCAGGCTGACGCCACGGCACTCACTCTAGCCTGGGCAACAAAGTGAGACTCTGTCTCAAAAAAAAAAAAAAAAAAAAAAAAAAAAGAATACAATACGAATAACATATTCCATTCCCCCCTCACAAAAATGAAAGCATTACCAAAACTCAAGGTAGCATTCAAGTTTAAGTGGGTTCAAATTTTTTCAGCAACTCTATATTTATACCCAGAGTTAAATTACATGTCTTTGGCATTTTTCTATAATGGTGCTGTGTGTGTAACAAAATAGTAATAATACTAAGAACACATTTCTTCAGAGTCTTGATACAACATCCAACAAATGAATTAATATTCCTTTTTTTCCTATTTCAAGTAGTTTACTTAGGTACTAAGAAATATTATGGGACTGAAAGTAGGGATGGGAAAAGGAGAAAATACATTTTACAAGTTATCAACCATGGAATATAAACACTACATTGAAAAATAACATTTCCTGATAAAGTTGGAATTTCTAATCACTGAGGAAATAATGCATTATTCACTAAATGGTGTTGGAATGAATTACCAACCATTAGGACAACAATTTAGGGTAGTTCATATATTATACAGCACCAAAATAAATTTCATATAATTACAGATTGAAATATAACAAGTAAAGCCATAAACTATTAACAGAAAGTAAAAGTGCTGATTTATGTAATCATGAGTGGAAAAGAACTTCATAAGGATTGTGCCCAAAGTAGAAACCAATAAAAAGAGATATTGTTAAATTTGATCATATAAAAAGCAGAACTTATATATATCCAAGATCCACCAGGGAAAAAAACTTATGCAATATGGAAAATTCAGGAGAAATTGTTTCCAACATTTTTTTTTTCTTTTCAATGCGGACTTTTATTTAAATTTTCTTTCAGTGTACAAATTCATAAAACTTTCCTGCTACAAAAACTTTTTGAAAAGAATAGAATGGAGGTACTAAAATTCTCTCACAAACAAATTAGAAAAATGAAAACATCAGTAGAAAAAACATCCATGAAATGTAAAAGCACTTCACAAAAAGAGGAAAGCACTAGTTCATAAGTATATGAAAAAATGTACAAAGCACTAGTAATCAAGGAAATGCACATTACAGCAATGATGAGATGTTATATTTCATTCATCAAATTGCCAAAGACTTTTTTAAAGCTAAAATTCTTGAGGTTGGCAAGTATTCAGAAAAATAGTCCCTTTGAGGAATATAAATTGTTGAGCAACATGGATGAAAAGACCTAGAATTATTCTTACCCCTTTTCCCAAGGCTCCCACTCCTGGAAATTATCCTAAAGTAGCAGGCAGGAATGGCAATTTAATAATATACATCTGAGAATCACAGAGTAGATTGTCTCATTCACCTCCATTCCAACTCCTTTATAGCATACTTCTGTCAATAAATATAGATCCACATAGTCAATTTTAATGGCTTCACAATATTGCATTGAGTAAACATATGATAATTTATGTATTCATTTCCATGCTGATAGACATTGAGGATATTTCAAGATTTTGTTTTTGTTAAAACATATTTCAGAAAACATCCTACTAAATAAATCTTTGTGAGCATCTCTGATTAGTTCCTTAAGATTAATTCCTAGATATACAATTACTAAGTCAAAGTGGGCCCATTTAAAATTTCAATATACAATTTTAAAAAGTTGTAATAATTTATTCCCACCAGTGATGTATAGGTGGCTTCAGAAAATGTTAACTATCTTTTTCTAGCACTATCTTTTCTATAGGGAAAAATTAATATCTCATTATTTATTGGCAACTCTTTTTTTTTACATAGTGGAACATGAATTTGCTCATTTTTCTATTCTTATTTTTCCTATTTGTTACTTTTCCCATTAAAAAATATTGTTATATTAAGAATATTAACTTTTTCTACTATTATGTTACAAATAGGTTCTCCAAATATAGCTGTTTTTGAACTTTGTTTATTTTGATTTTTTCCAGGATAATAATTTTTAATTTCTATGTGGTTATGTCATTAAACTTTTCTTTTATGGTTTCCAGAAAGTCCTTCCCACTCAGCACAAGTAAAAGAATTATTCACAATACATACTTTTTAAAAAAATGTTTTGTTATGAAAAATTTCAAACATACAGAAAAATGGAGAGATATACATGGCCCATAAGAGGGCCATGTATATCAACATTTACAACTCTTGCTGTATTTATCTCTATTTTTATTTTATCAGTTTCTCTTTACTAAGGTATTGTAAAGCAAATTCCTAACATGTCAGCCTTTGATCACTCACTATACATCTCTAAACATGATTTTCTTATAATCCATAATAACATTTTCTTCGCATCTAACAAAATTAACAATTTTTTGTTGTCATTTATCCCAACCGTAATCAATTTCCCAAGCTGACTAAGAAGTGTCTTTGGTACCTAAACAAGTCCCACCCACTACTTTAGATTTATGTCTCTTAGATCACTTTTAATCTAAGAAAGTCCTGCTCTTTTTTTTTTTTTTCCTTGCTATTGAATTGTGGCAGAAACCAGATCAATAACCCTAAAAAATATTCCCACTTTTCAGATGTATCTGTCGACTTCCCATGGTTTCATTTAACTTATTCCTTCGTCCCTATAATTCCTGTAAATAGAAGTTAACTCTAAAGGTTTTAATTAGAATTGAGTTTAGCTTTTAGTCATTAATATTTATTCTGCAAGAACACTTTATAGGTGTTACTTGGGCTCCATATAGTCTCACGTCAGAGTCAAACAACATCTGATTGTCCCAATGTATTGATTTAGTTTTCTTATGAACTAGAGCTATGTGATTGCCCTGAATTCTCATCTTTTAATTGAAAATTTTCAAATTAAGAATTTGGCACCTAATTACTTCAAAGAGTGTCCAATGATTTGATTTTATTTTTCGTTTCTTGCATGATCAATCTATGGCTTTGTATATTCAATGTGTCAGTCACTTACACTTTTATTTATTTATTTATTTGACGCTCAAATTGTGCCATTTTTGGCCAATAGGAGCCCTTTCATATTGGCTCCTATGTTATTTGACATAAAAGTAATATTTTTAGAGTATTTGAATTTGAGAATGGTTTTATATTTATAGAAAAATTACGAAGATAACACAGAGTTCCCATAAAACCCACACTCATTTTCCCCTGTTACTAACTTCTTACATTAGTATGGCACCTTTATTATAATTAATTAGCCAAAATTGATTGTTATTAACTGGAGTGCATACTTTATTCATAATTTTATTCATACTTTATACATAATTCTTAGTTTTTGCCTAATATCTTTTTTCTGTTGCAGGGTTCCATCCAGAATACTATATTGCATCGAGTTGTCATGTCTCCTTAGGCTTCTCTTGGTGGTGACAGTTTCTCAAACATTCTTGGCAATTAATAATTTTTTGATATCTGAAGTCCATCTTGTATATTTCCAGCCCCAGACCTGCAATTAATCATGTCTGAAGGTACCTTGACTTCTTTAGTAAAGAACTGTGTTTAAAGACTACAAACTGAAGAGTAGGTGTGCTCATTGCTATGGGCTGTCATTGCCTTTAGGTTTTTTCAGAATACATAGATATGAAATATGTACTTTTGGAGAAAAGTGAATTTATACTGTTATTTCCAAAGCAAAGTTAACATACAATTTTTACTTAAACTATTTCACTTTACACTTTTATCTCTTTTCTCTTACAATAAAAATCTTGGTTCCTAAAGTCATAGACATAGCTATTCATTAGCATTATTTTACAATGTGTAAAAAGCAGTTTCATAATAATGCCACTATCACTACTGAAAATTAGACTGCTAAATGTAGTTTAAGGTTTCTTGGCAAAATTGCTTTCCCTTGGAATATATTCCACTAAATGTGTATAATCAAAATACTTTATTCTAAACTCACCTGAAAGAATGCTTCCCTCTCTGCAATCTGATATCGACTTAAATATATGTATTTCCATTTGTCTGAAATTGTATGGATTGCTTGTTATTTTATTAGGTTTATTTTATGATTACATAACATGTATGTTTCTAAAGCCATTTACAAACTATATATTTAAAATTATTTATATTTAAATATATGTGAATTAAAGAATATCCATATACCTATTTTTAGTTAAAATAAAAGATATTACATAAAAAATAAGGCCAAGCATGGTGGTTCATGCTCTAATCTCAACACTTTGGGAGGCAGAGGTGGTCACTTGAGGCCAGGAGTTTGAGATCAACCTGGGCCACATAGCGAGACCTTGTCTCTTCAAAAACATAAAAAATAAATTAGCTGGGCATGGTGGTGTGTGCCTGTGGTTTCAGCTACCCAGAAAGCTGAGGTGGGAGGATTGCTTGAGCTGCAGTGAGCTGTGAGCAAGCCACTGCACTCTAGCCTGGGTGACACAAGACGCCATCTCTAAAAAAGAATAAAAATAAGAATATTCAGAATAGTCTCATTTTCTCCCTGTTCTCTCAACTCTACTCCTTCCCTCCACCCATAGAAAACCATTTTAATTTAGTTTTATTTATCAATCTAGTTTTTATTTGGCCAACATAAACATATGTATATTTGTGTCTGTTTGCTCATGTGTATTTGCATATATGTGGGGAGAAATTCTCCCTTTCTAATTGCCAGCAATAATATTAGTGTTATTATTTTAAAACACTAGGATATGATAAATAAGTCAGGATATTATAAGTAGGATATTATAAATAAGTCAGTATGGTAATGTAAAAATAAAGAAATTTAGTGTAAAATGAAAGAGATTTATAAAGTATAAAATAGAGTAATGTCAGCCAAGTGGCAGAATAGGAAGCCCGAGACCCTTCTTCTTCACACAGAAGCACTAATTCAACAACACATGGACCAATTTCCTCTAAGTGAAATCCAGGAAACAGTTTAAAAGTCCCTGCACCTCAGGTGAGTATAAAACAACTGCCAGTAGAAAACTTTGTTGTACCTTCTCACCTTAGTTCCTCCCCCTAGCACAATGCTATGCAATTGAGAGCAATTCCCCAGCTTCCAGCTTCTCTCTGGGAAGGGAAAGAGAAAATTAGACTGTACATCCAATATTCTGACTTTTGGGAGGAGCCACACAAGGGACTGTCTTGCCTGTCTTTCCTATCTGGGAGGGTTGATAGGACCCAGCATACTCTACACACCTGAGGGCCTCTGAGAACAAAAGATCCCTGTGACTAGATAAATAATCGTACACCAGCGAATTGAATAACCTAGAAGAAATAGACATATTGCTAGAAACATACAACCTACCAAGATTAAATCATGGAGAAATAGAAAATTTGAATAGGCTTATAACTACTAAAGGGAATGAATCAATAATGAAAAACCTTCAAACAAAAAAAATACCCAGGACCAGATGGCTTCACTGGCGAATTCTACCAAACATTTAAAGAAAAATTAATGCCAATCCTTCTCAAACTCTTCTTAAAAATAGAGGAGAAGGGACCACTTCCAAACTCATTTTATGAGATCACATTACCATGATAGCCAGACCCTTTACAGGACAATATAAAAAAAAGAAAGCACAAGGCTAATATCCATGATGAACATAGTTGCACAATCTTTCAAAAAATAATAGCAAACTGATTTCAATAACACTTTAAAACATCATACACCATGACTAAGTGGGATTTATCTCTGGGAGGCAAGGATGATTCAAGCAACAAAGCAATCAATGCAAATATACCACATTAACAGGATGAAGAATAAAAATTACATTATCATTTCAATAGATTCAGAAAAGCCATTTGACAAAATCCAAAACACTTTCATAAAAAAAAAAGAAATGTATCAAACGAGGAATAGAAGAGAATTACCCCAACATAATAAAGGTCATATATTAAGAAGCCCACATCTAACATCATACTCAGTGGCAAACAAACTGAAAACTTTTCCTCCAAGATCAGGAACAGACCAAAGATGTCCACTTCTATCCAACTTAGCACTAGAAGTTCTAGCCAGAGCAATTAGGCAGGAAAAAGGAAATAAAAGACATCCAAATCATAAAGAAAGAATTAAAATTATCTCTGTTCACAGAAGACATGATCTTATACAGAGGAAACCCTAAATATTTCACATACAACAAAACTGTCAGAACTAATAAATTTAATAAAGTTGTAGGATACAAAATCAACATATAAAAATCAATTGCATGTCTTATACTAGCAATGAGTAATCTGAAAAAAATCTAACAAAAAATCCACTTATAATAACATCAAAAGAAAGTAATACTTAGGAATAAATTTAACCAAGAATTCAAAAAACTGTACACTGAAAACTACAAAACATTCCTTAAAGGAATGAAAGAAGCCACAAATAAATGGAAAGACATCCTTTGTTCACAGACTGGAAGATAATATTATTAAAATGTTCATAGTACCCACAGACTCCATGTAATCTCCATCAAAATATATTATTTTACAGAAATAGAAAAAACAACCCTATAGTTCATATGGAATCACAAAAGACCCAAAATAGCCGAAAAATCTTAAGAAAGAATAACAAAACTGGAGGCTGCACACTTCCTGATTTTAAAATGTATTATAAGTCTACAGTAATCAAAACAGTATGTTACTCACATAAAGACAGACATAAAGACTAATGAAACAGAAAAAAGAACCCTGAACTAAATACACAAACACATATATAGTTAAATGATCTTTGAAAAGGTTGTCAAGAATAAATATTGGGGAAAGATATTCCTTATGGTTGGAAATACCAAGAAATGGTACTGGGAAAACTGGATATCTGGGCACAAAATGATGAATTTGAACTGTTATACCAAACACAAAATCCAACTCAAAATGGGCTAGGATTAAATGTAAGACCCGAAATTGTAAAACTCCTAGAAGAAAACATAGGAGAAAAGATTCATGACATTGGTCTTGGCAGTGATTTATTGGATCTGACACTGAAAGCATAGGCAGCAATAATAATAATAGCGTGACGGCAAGAAACTAAAAAGTTTCTGCACAGCAAAGAAAACAATCAACAGAGTAAAAATGTAACCCTTTGAATGGGAGAAAATATTTGCAAACCTCATATCTGATGAAGGAACTTATACAACACAATAGCAAAAAAAAAAACACGAAAAAACAAAACAAAAAAAAAACAATAAAAACGGGCAAGGGACTTGATTAGACATTTCTCCAAAGTAGACATACGAATGTCTCGCAGGTATATGAAAAGATGCTCAATGTCATGACTCACCAGGGAAATGCAAATTAAAACTGCAACTGCAACAAGTTTTCATCCCACACCTCACACCTATTAGGATGGACATTTTGAAAAAGATTTAAAAAATAGAAAATAACTCCTGTATCTGCTATGGAAAACAGTATGGGAGGTTCCTCAAAAAATTAAATTAGCACTATCATATGATCCAGCAATCCCACTTCTAGATATGTATCCAAAACAACTGAAATCATGATCTTGAAGGGATATTTGCACTCACATGTTCATTTTGCAACATTATTCACAAGATCCCAAAGTGGAAACAACCTCAATATCCATGATGAACAGATAAAGAAAATGTGGTATATACTAATAATGGAATATTATTCATCCAAAAAAAAGAAGGAAATTCTGTCATATGCTGCAACTTGGATAAACCTTGAGGACATTACACTAAGTGAAATAAGATGATCATAGAAGGACAAATACCACATGATGAGATATCTAATTTAATCAAACTAATTGAAGCAGAAGGTAGAATGGTGGTTGCCCAGGACTAGAGGAGGGGAAGGGAGAAGTTGCTGTTCAATGAATATAAATTTTTAGTCACGCAAGTCAAAACAGTTTGAGAGATCTGCTCTACAATATTGGGCTTATAGTAAACAATACTGTACTGTTCACTTAAAAAATCTGTTAAGAGAGTAGATCTCATGTGTTTTTTACTATAAAAAAGTATAAAATAAAATAAAGCACAAAATTTTAATGTTAAATTTGCATTTTAAATATCAGTATGAATTCATGATAGTTTACATTTCCTTCCTCTGTTTCATTAAAAATATCTGAAATCAATGAAAATTCCCTGTTCTGCTTCTTGTTTTTTTCACTTAACAATATATACAAGAGATCATTCTGTCTTAGCCTATAGAAATTTTGCTGAGTTACAGTTTACATACCATAAACTTTATACACTTTAAGTATACAATTCAGTGACTTTGTAAATTTATTGATTTGTGCAATCTTAGTCCAATTGTAGGACATTTTCATCACTCAGTGAGATCTCTCACTCCCTTTCACAGTCCATCTTGCTATCGCTAGCCCCTCGTAACCACTAATCTATTTTCTGTCTCTACGAATTTGACTTTTACATAGTATTCAACCGCATAGTATTCAACTGTACAGGTTAACAATAATTTATTCAATCAGTCCCCTCTTGATAGATATCAGTTTCTTGTATTTTGCTATTACAGATAATGCCATAGTTAATAACCTAAAATCATTTCATTTCATGTGTATAAATCATTTCGTATTTTTACTATATTATGCCTATATGTATATCGAGGACAATTCTTAAAAGTGAAATTGCTGAGTCAAGGATAAATGTATATTTAACTTTGCTACCTATTGCTAAATTCCTCTCCATAGAAGTTATTTCATTTTGCATTCTCAATAGCAATGTATAACTATCTGTTCCCTGAGAGTCTTATCAACAGAGAAGATATTGAACCTTGAATTTTGTCACTCTGCAATACAAGAAGTATATCTTGGAGAATTTTAATTTGTATTGCTCTTACATTAAGTATATTTGAGCAAATTCATTGTGTGTTTAAGAGCTATTTTCATGTCTTCTACAAAAGATATTTTGATATCTTTTGCTTATTTTGCTATAAGATTTTTGGTCTTTTTTTCTGTTTTAGGAAACTTTCTAATATTTAGATGTCTTTTTTATATAAATTGTAAACATTTATTTCCCTTTGGTTAATTTTCTTTGATTTTTTTGCCATGAAAAGGATTTTTAACATTTCATATAATCTAATATTTTAATATTTTCTTGATTACTGCTCAACTTTGAGTCTAGCGAGTTTTCCTATTTCCAGATTATAAAGTTATTTGTCCATGTTTTTTCTTCTTGTACTTTAATATCATGACAATATCTAATGTTAGTGGGACTTAATGCCTCATTTAGAAAGAAATTATCTTTCATGCAAAGAAATATATGTTTCATCTGAAAAGAATCCACTGATTCCTATTTCATTGAATTTTTAAACATGAAAAAATTGTTCTATCCCCAGTTTAAAACTGTCGAAGCAGAAAAATTAAATAAATAGTGAGGAATGCGTGCTTAATTTTGTCTAATGTCTTTTCTGTATCACGGATATGGTTATATTAGTAATCTTTGCATTTCTTCAGTGAACTACACTCGGACATTAAGTGGTGCTTTTTAATGTGCTGATGGATTTCAGTTGCTACTGTATTTAAAATTTTTAAATCAATATTATGAGTGTGATTTGTTTATTGGTTTTTTTTGTACAATCATTACCAGAGTTTGATATGAATATAATATTTACATCATAACAATCTAGAAGTTTCCCTTGTTTTTCTATCTGGGGCCCTTTAAAGAAAAATGGCGTATAAATGTTAAGTGGTTTGGCAGAATTATCTAAGAAACCATCTCGAAGTCCTTTTTGTCTTTTTGAGGAGGGATATGCTCAATATTCTCTCTATTCCCTCTATTTTTCCTACAGTAACTGATCTGCTTAATTTTCTGTATTTACGAGGGTCAGTTTTGGTTATTATATGTTCCTACTTAGTTTTTTCATTTAATTGAAGTTTTCAATATTATTCATTTGTATATAGTTGTGCAATAGTGATTTAAAAAATGTTTCTCTGTTTCACTGGACAGGTTTCCCTTTATTATTATTCTTATTTCAGTGGTGCCTCTCCTTTATTAAATTTGACTGGCTTTGATTTTTCTAAAGAAACAGTTTATTCTTTTATTTGGTTTTGTTTCTACTGGTTTTCTCATTTCTAATTTGTCTATTTCTAATTTTATCTTTATTAATTTTTCCTTTTATCTTTCTTTTGGTTTGCTTTGCACTTTTATATTTGGGGTAATTTTTAAGTTGTATACTTTCTTTTCATCATCTTTATTGATATAGATATTAAATGCTATAAATTATCCTCAGAACACTACTTTAATGGTTTCTCACAAATTTATACATGTTACATGCTGTTTGCCACTATTTTCTAGAAATTTTGCAACTTTGTTTTATGTTTCTCCCTTGACCCAATAATTTTTTAATAGAAAGTTTAAAATCGTTAAAAGGATAGTAACTTCTAAAAACGATGTGTATTTTCTTATAGATTTCTAGTTTCGTTGAATTTTCCTTAAAGAATCTTTCTTGAATTATTTTACTTTCTAGAATTTATTGAGGTTTTCCTTGTGGTCTAGTCTACTTAGTTTTTATAAATGATACATGTCACTGGAAAAGGGATAATTTTTTAATTTAGAGGAAAATGATATATGCCTACCAAGTTAGTTATTATTTGTCTGCATTTTTATATATTTATTAATTTTTATCTACTTTGTCTGGTTCATAGAAAGGTGTGGTAAAGTGTCCTGCTATTAGTGTGTCTCTATTTTCCCTTTCACTTCCTGTAGTATCCGCATTACAACTGCTGCTATTAGCCTCAAAAAGTATACTTCTTTGTCTTGGTTAATGTTTTTTGGCCTTACTCCACCTTTTCTGATATCAAAATTGTGATTCCTGCTTTATTTTCATTTGTATTTACTTGTTATATATTTGTCCATCTTTTCAATTTTAATCTTGTGAATTAGTTCATTTTAATTGTGCATCATGGATACAGCATAGGGCCTGGTTAGCTTTGTTAGTTAATATGAAAATCTCTACTGTTAGTAATAGAAATAAGCTATTACTTTCATTGATACTTTTCATACATTTATACTCTCAGTATTATCACAATTTTTGGATGTTACATTTGCTACATACTGTGTGGTCTCTTTTCCTTTCTACTTATTTTCTTTTAGTGTTTAGGAAAATTAGTATATTTGTTATAGTCCTTACATTTTACTAATGCCTTCATATGATATCTTTAGTCACCTCTATAGTAAGATATTGTCTGTTGGTGTACTATGTAGAGTACTAAAGTTGGCTAGATAAAGGCACAGTCATGTAAGACAGACCAACCACAGATTTAAAGGAGGATTCCTTCAGAATGGGTTTGTGAGTGTGACATCAAGTACCCTGATGTACCGCAGAAGGAGTGGTATGATTGGAAGGCCCCCTACTGGCCTGAAGGTGCTTATATCATCCCTACTTAGGCCAACCGCACAAGAAAGAATAAACAAGATCAGATTGGAGGAATCTCTAAACAGAATGGGGTCATTATCAGAGGAAAAGAGCACAGAAAAGAATAATAGGCAGAAAAGTGGTATCAAAAAGACACTTCAAAACCTTGCTTGGATTTGGCTTCATTAGTTAGAGATTGCTACCAAAAGTCCTTAAGAGACCCAAAGCAAGCATCCTATGATTCAGCTTGAAGCTACTCATTTTATAGTCTAAACTGCTAGTTGGCCAAATTTTAAACCCATTCAATTATTCTTGGGAATAGAAAATGAAGTTTGGATTAAATTCTACTGTAGCCATCCATATGATCAAAGAGGTCTTTTCCACAGAAGGTTCCAACAAGAAAAGTGTCTGGTAACTAATGTAGAGTTATAAAAATTTCTGGTGTTACAGGCCCAGAATTGAGCAAAAACTGGAGATTCATGATTGAATTTCCAATCCCGAAGTTGTGCTCCTCCCCATGCCTGCTCAGCACCTCCACGAAGCCATGTTCCAGCTAAAGTGCTTCATCAGAATCAAACTGGCTGACTTGACGTGCTGGTAAATGAAAAGACTAAAAAAAGTCGATGGCAAGAAGCAGAAGTAGTAAAAACCATACTTTTATCATTTATTTATTTATCATTTATTAAGAAGATTTTAATTGCAAGGTACTGACCTAATGCTACGCTTGGCTATCTTCTTTGAACAATATGAACGAAGCAAGTCAGGTTGCAAAGTGGGTGATTAAAGCACAGTCTCTCATGGCACCCAACCGGGATATCTTGGAGATGGATGATTTAACCCATGTAAGGTGTTTAACTGTGGTGTCACTGTAGGACCTCAAGAAATAATTGCTAGTATTCCTATGATTATGAACTTCTGTTGCACTGGACCAAGGGGAAGGAGTTTAGCAGAGATGTATCCATGAAGAGAGTATACCTCCTTTTGCCCTTCCTTGAGATGGGCTATTTATGAAGAACAATGAAAAAATATAATTAATTTATCTCCTTGAAATGTTGTGATAATTTGCTAATTAATACTGTAAAATGCTTTAAAAACTTCAAGTGAAATAGAAATGTTAAATATTGTGTAATGGCTTCCTTTGAATAGCATCTTCAATACACAATAATGTAACTTAATTAAATAATACAAAGTTAAACAATGAAAAAGCAGAAGAAATAAATTAAGAGGCATAGTGAAAAGAGAAGGGTATGTTTTCAGATGAGATTTGAAAAAAGATGGTGAATCAATGAGGCAGAAAGAAACTAGAAAGCTGTTTTACTTGAGAGAAGATACAGATAAGGTCTCTCCTTAGTCTGCTACATTCCCTGGTACCTAATTATAACATTAAGTGCATCAGCATCTCAAATAACATGAATGTTAATGGCAATCATTGCTGAGACACAAAAGAGCACTTAATTACCCTTTGGGAGAATAAATGCCATCATTACTGAGAACCGTCGAAGTCATATAAAAGCTGAAAATGTAATAACTTGTGACTGGTTAACACTGAAGATGTGTGCTCCTCTTCTGTAGTCCAGAGTGGGCACTGGGATGAGCCTGCCTGGTCAGGAATTACATTTCCCAGCTGTCTTGCACCCAAGGGAGGCCAGTGGCTAGCCTGGCTGATGGAACGTGAGCAGAAGTGATGTGTGTCATTTCCAGAATGAGATGGATAATTAACAATTATGTTTTTACCTTAATTGCTTTCCTTGCCACAGTAACCCTGGAGTGCATGTGTTGAAGACAATGGCATAAGAAAAATGGGAAGGGATGCATCCAGCAAGATGGCAGATGAAGGGCAGCCTGAGTCCGCACTGCTCTCAAGGAGAGAACTGAAAGTTGCAGGTGGATGCCCACCTACGAATGGACCTTCTTGGAAAAAGTATTGTGAACCACCAGAGAGGCAATAGGGGACATTCAGAGTGAAGGAGAAGGTGATAGGGCAAGATGGGACGGTACCTGTGGGAAGCATCTACACATGGAGAAGGACAGGAGGAGAGAGGCCTGGGGCTCCACACTCTACCTGTGAGCACTGCAGCCTGAGCTGTGAGAGGGCCCCACCACCACTGCAGACCCCACACAGATCAGGGAGCTGCTTGGAGTCTGTGCAAAGATACTGCACCAGAGAGCGGGCACACCAGGGACCTGGTAGTTTCCTGGTTGCTGCAACTGATGCCATTCGGAGTTCTCAGGTCCAGAAAACCAGGTTTACATTAGATTTGGTTTTGCCTCAGCCACCCCTGCATGGCCCCGGCCATGCCCAGAAAGGAGCCAGCAGACCAGAAGCACTCCTGTGCTCCGTGACTGGGAGTCAAGCACCCCTCCTCCTAACAGAGCATTTGAGCAAAACAAGGGCCACAGATACCACCTGAAAAGCCCTGTGGCAACTGCCTCCAAGGGACTTGGACAGGGGAAGAGCCGCAGCATCCCAGTAGCCCAGCCCAGTGACCCTGCCCCTACATCCTTCATGCTGCATCCAGGCCCATACTTCTGCCTCCACAGCTCCTGCTCTGCTCTCCAACTCCACAGCCCCACCCATGCGCCTCCTGCCTGCTTCATCCTGCAGCTCCAGCACTGCCCCAGGACCTATGGCTCCACCCCTGAAGCCCCAGGACTGTGGCAGCTCCACCCCCGAGGCTCCAATGGGCCTTGCAGCCCCAGCTCCAAGGACCAGCGCTACTTCAGGGCCCTGATACTCCACTGCCATGCGTCCCCCACTGCTATGGGACCCCACATCCCCACCCCCAAAGTTCCAGCACTGTCACCAGTCCCAGCAGCTCTGCCCCGGAGGCTTCACCCCTAAGGCTCCAGCACTTCTAAAAGCCCAGCAGACCCCTCTCTGAGGCTCCCAGCTGCTGTGGAGCTTTCACTGGCCACCTGGCAAAAAGCGCCCTCCTGGTTCAATGCTCCACCAAGGACCCGCTAAGTCTTCAGCTGCCATCGCACCTGGACCCAGTAGGAGAGAATGCTCACAGTGACACTCACAACTTCTGCCTAGATAGCCTTGCCCAGCTGCCACTGTCACCTCCAAGGGATACTTGGGCAGAGCAATCTCCCACAACACTAGCCTCTGTGGAGAGAGTCTCATCCAGTCCCCAATCCAAGCTTCCAACAGCAGCCTGAGGATAATCTTCCACTTGAAAATCATCCAGCTCCAGCTTGGACTGTGACAATTTCAGGGGAATGGGACAACATAGAACAACTGCATTACAGACTCTCAGTGTATCCACCCCTCCCCTGCCAGGTCAATCTTCCAGAGTAAGCAAAAGCATCATCTAGGGACCTCTCCTTACTAAGCATGAGAGTATCCAGCAAAGGAGAACAGGTGTGTTGCAAACCTATCTGTTCTGAGCTGAGAGAAGAGGTTTCAGATGAGAAGAAACCAGCAAAAGAAATCCAGCAACATGAAAAAACAAGAAAATTCAACATCCTCAAAGGGTCACAATAGGTCTACCACAGCAATGGACTGCAACCAAAACAAAATTGTTGAAATGTCAGAAGTGGAATTCAGAATATGGATGGCAAATAAGTTGAATAGGATTGAAGAGAAAGTTGAAAACCAACACAAGCCAAAAAAATATTTCAGGGCATCAGTGAAAAAAATGAAAAAGTTACTAAAGAGCTAGACCACATATAACAGAACTTAAATAAATGAAAGAATCATTTAGGAGATTTCAAAATACAGCAAAAAGCTTCAACAAATGGACTAGACCAAGTAGAAGAAAGAATGTCAGAGCTTGAATACAAGCGTCTTGCACTAATTCCATCAGTCAAAGATGCAGAAAAGAGAATAAAAGAGAACAAATAATCCTTCAGAGAAATAAGAGACTATGTGAAGCAAATTAATATATCAATTATAGGTATCCATGAGGGAGAAGAAGAAAACAAAGAAGCATGGAAAACCTATTCAAGGGAATTATTGAGGTAAACTTCCCTGGTATTGCCAGAGATTCAGATATCCAGCTACAAGATGGTCACTAAACACCAGGAAGATTCAGAGCAGAGACTTTACAAGCAAAAAGGGTGAGGCCTCATCTTTAGTCTTCTTAAATAAAACAACTGTCAGCCAAGAATTCTGTATCCTGCAAAACTAAGTTTCATAAATGATGGGAAAATAAAGACTTTTCCAAAGAAGCAAACCCTAAAGGAATTTGTCCCCACTAGACCTTCCCTACAGAAAATATTCAGAACTGCATTATGCATGGAACATCATAATAGATACCCACCACTGTAAAAATACCTGAAAGTTAAAGCTCATAGCAGCTCTTATAATACAATAGGATAAGAAAGAAGACAAAACACCAAGGTATCATTCAATTTGATGAACAGAACAGTATCCAATATATCAATACTAACACTGAATGTGAACATTCTGAATGTCATCACACTTAAAAGACATGGACTGGCTGAATGGAAACAAACAAACAAAAAAAACCCAAATATATGCTGTCTCCAAGAAACATAATTAACTCACAAGGACTCTCGCAGACTCAGGATAAAGGGATGGAAAAAAATGTCCCATACAAATGGAAACCAAAAGTGAACAGGTAAAGCCATTCTCATATCAGATAAAATAGACTTTAAATCAACAATGGTAAAAAAACAAAAAGTCAGAAATGGTCATTATATAATGGTAAAGGAAGGAATTCAATAAGAACCCTAAAAATACATGTACCTAATATAGGAACTCCCAGATTCATATAGTAAATTCTATGAGATCAAAGCAAACAAATCAACGGTAGCATCATAATTGCTGGGAACTGCAACACTCCACTGATGGAGCTAGGCAGATCATCAAAGTAGCTCGGGCGGATTGCTCAAGGTCAGGAGTTCAAAACCAGCCTGAGCAAGAGCAAGACCCCGTCTCTACTATAAATAGAAAGAAATTAATTGGCCAACTGATATATATATATATAAAAAAGTAGCCGGGCATGGTGGCGCATGCCTGTAGTCCCAGCTACTCGGGAGGCTGAGGCAGGAGGATCGCTTGAGCCCAGGAGATTGAGGTTGCTGTGAGCTAGGCTGACGCCACGGCACTCACTCTAGCCTGGACAACAAAGTGAGACTCTGTCTCAAAAAAAAAAAAAAAAAAAAAAAAGAAACACTGGACTTAAACAGGGCTCTAGAACAAATGGTCTTAACACAATTTCAGAACATTCTACCCAAAAACTATTGAATATACATTCTTCTCATCAGCACAGAGGACATTGTCTAAAGCTGATAATATCTTAGACCACAAAACAAGTCTCAGGAAATTCAAAAAATCAAAATCATACCATATGTTATCACATATCTTCTCAGAATACAGTGGAATAAAACTAGAAATCAATTCCAAGAGAAACACTCAGATCTACACAAAGTCATGGAAATTAAACACACTGCTGCTGAATGATCCCTGGTTCAATAATAAAATTAAGATGAAAATCAAAAGATCTCTCTAACTGAATGACAAAGGGGACACACGCTATTAAAATTTATGGGATACAGCAAAAGCAATCCTAAGGGAAATGTTCACAGCCTTAAATGCCTACATCAAAAAGACAGAAAGATCACAAATTAACAAGCTAATGTCACATCTCAAGGAACCAGGAAAATAAGAGCAAACCAAACCCAAACCCAGCAGAAGAAATTACAAAGCTCAGAACACAACTAAACAAAATGAAAAGCCAAAAAACAATACAAAGGCTCAAAGAAACAAAAAGTTGGTTCTTTGAAAAGATAAACAAAAACAATAGACCACAAGCCAGATTAACCAGAAATAGAAGAGAAAGGATTCAAATAAGCTCAAGTAGAAATGAAAAAGGAGATATTACAACTGATATCACAGAATACAAAATATCATCCACGAAGACAGCAAAAACCTCTGCTCTCACAAACTCGAAAACGTAGAGGAAATAGATACATTCCTGGAAACACACAACCATCCAAGCCTGAATCAGGAAGAAATAGAAATCTTCAACAGACCAATAACAAGCAGTGAGATTAAAGCAGTATTAAAAAATCTCCCAACAAAAAAGCCTTGGACCAGACAGATTCATGGCCACATTCTATCAGGCCTGCAAAGAAGAATTGGTACCTATCATACAGAAATTATTCCATAACATCAAAAAAGGAGGGAATCCTCCCCAGCTCACTCTATGAAGCCTGCATCATCTTGATACCAAAGCCAGGAAAGGACATAACAAACAAACAAACAAAAACTACAGACCACTATCCCTTATGAACAAAATGCGAATATCCTCAACAAAATACTAGCAAACAATTCAACAGCACATCAAAAGAGATAATTCACCATGATCAAGTGGGTTTTACCCCAAGGATTCAAGGATGGTTTAACGTATGCAAATCAACAAATGTGATTCTCCACATAAACAGAAGCAAAAACAAAGACTATATGATCATCTTAAGCATGATACAAGGTATCCATGTAACAAAAACATTTGTACCTCCTTAATATTTTGAAATTTAAAAAAATTTTAAAGAATTTATTTAAAATAACAAGAAAATTTTAAATGTCGATGTAATAATAATGCAACATTAACAATCAAAAAATATAAGACCTACCTTAAAACTTTATTTATTGAGCAATATACTTAAAAATAAATCTGATAAAAGTTTTAAAGTACCATAACTAGAAATTTATACAATTTTTCTGAAAGAGGTTAAAAAGTCCTAAATCATTAGAAATGTATTATATATTCACTAATAAGATTTAACTTTGTAAGAATATCAGTTTTCCACAATTATTCTATTGACATAATCCAATTCCACTCAAATTAATAAAGAATTTTCATCAATTCTTGAAAGCTGGGTTTGCACATTTTTAATGATGATCAATGGTTCAAATAACCAATACTTTCCACCTGTTTTTCAGGTATTATTACACTGTGATGCAGTAAAGCTAGACTTGATTATGAATCAAAAATATAATAGCATTCACTATGTTATTCTTCTATAATTTCAAGTAGTTGAGGGGGAAGGAGTATATTGGTAAGAACACTGTGGGATTTTTGTAATTCAAATGAAGAAACATTTTATTATCATTTAAAAGAGGGCCATTAAAAAGACATAATATATCTGATGTTTGTAATTCCTGAGATAGAGGGACTTAATTATATGCAAAAACAGTCTATTAATGATTTATGATAATAGTTAATGCCTCTGAGTGCTCACTGGGTGCCAAGGTCCTGTGCTAAGCATTTTGTTATGATTGCCCATTGGATTCTCCCAACAGTCCAGTGCATTAGCTCCATTATCAGATGAGAACAGTGGCTCAGTCCTTAAGTCACTTGGTTACTCACTCACATGCCTTGGGTTCCATCGCTTAGAAGTGATGAAGCTATGATTTTGAATGCAGATCTGTGAGAATCCTATGTTGGCATGATTAATAACTGCTTTATATCACCCGTCTTCTTTTTGAAATGCAATAAAACCTGCCATTATCAGTTAGGGTAAAAAATATTCTGACATTATGAATTTATTAGGAGTTTATTTATGCAATTCAAGCGAGCTATTTTTTAAAGACTTTGACTCTGGTGCTCTAGATCCAGGGTTTCAAATTCATCATGGAGCTGGACATTGTCATGCTTGTGTTAAAGACTAAAATCTGCTCTTCACTATTGTCTCTTTTTTTTATTATTATTATTTTTATTTCAAGAAAATATGAGAGTACAAATATTTTGGTTGCATTTTGTATCTTTGCCCCCCCTATCAGGGGCTAGAGGTATGCCTTTCCCCTCTCCAATGCTCACCAGATCCCTCATGTGGGTCTACCCACCCCCCCCCAACCTCTGAATCCCTGGTAAACACCACCACCATTTGAGCACCATAGTGTTAGTCAGTCAGTTCCAATTTGATGGTGAGTACATGTAGAGCCCATTCTTCCGATCTTGTGTCACTTCACTTTGGATAATGTGCTTAACCTCAATCCAGGATAATATGAGCAGTGCTAGCTCACTGTCATTTCTTAGAATTAATACTCCATTGTAAACATATACCAAATTTTAATAATCCACTCATGAATTGACAGGTACTTGGGTTGTTTCCATGTCCTCCCAATAGTGAATTGTGCTGCCATAAACATTCGGGTACAGATGTCTTTATTATAGAATGTCTTATGAGAACACTGTGCTTTTTAAGATTTAAATTGTATGTTTGAAATTATAGTTTAAACTTATTTTGATCATATCTTCAAAATCTGATTGCATTCATAATGAAGAATCAAAATTGGCATACTTATCAATGTTTGTGATGGTAGTTTACTTGATTAAATTCTGCAAAATTAAAAAAAAGTAAAAAAGGAAAGAAGGATCTCAAATCCCAGAGTCCTCACTTGAAGAGAGAAACCCATGAGAGCGGCATAACTAGCAACGCCCACATTGGACTCAGCATGAGTGAGAAGGGAAGTTTTGTTTGTTAAACTACTGGTATTTTAGAGTCATTCATTACCATTCCTAGTAATATATTACTATTACCAATAATATGTTTTTATTTCTAAAATCAGATATTTAAAGCAAACATGCAGTTATTAGAATAAATGGGAATGACAGACTATACAAAGAATGGAGTGAAGGGACAGAGAAACAAAAGCTTCAGTTGGAAGAATACATATGCAAAGTGGAAAGTGAGAGAGAAATATGACCAGCTGGTCAGGATGGCTGGAGTGAAGAGTTAGGCAATGGTCTATTTTTACATATAACAGGGAGGTCAAATCAGATAAGAAAATTTCCTTTACAGTGCATTGGATTTAAGAAACAGGATGTCATAACCACCTCTAGGTAAAGCAATTTGCATTGAGTGTTGGTACAGTAAGTCCATCTATAGTGGACTAAGGACTGAAAGGGAACCGAGGTAGAGAAAAAAAAATGTAAAATTGTCTCCAAAATAAATTGCTCTTTCAAAGCAACAGCAGTTTTGAAGGATAATGTGAATATACATTTTTAAGTTAGACAAACGTTTGAGTCTCTTTTACTTAATAACTGTAAATTGAACTCCATTTACTCAAATTAAAAAAATTGAAATTATACCTACTGGAATTGTGATGTGGAGTAAATGAGAGAGCATTTATAAAACTAGCCCACTATATGGCACATTGTATTTTCGTGATAATAATTAGTTCTCTTCTTCCCTCACTTAACTAAGGATATTTGCAAGATAAGTATCAAATATATTACCAGTATCTATGAAAAACCATCTCCTTTCTATATATTATTTTACTACATTTCACACCTGTATTTTATATGTAAATCTATCTCTATCTCTAGATCTATATTCTCATAGTTTTCTTCTGTGTTATATATTTTCACTCTTATTTGATTGTATGCTATCTTGATGTTATTTCCATTTCTTTTGCCTTTTTTTTTTTTTGAGACAGAGTCTGGCTTTGTTGCCCAGGCTAGAGTGAGTGCCATGGCATCAGCCTAGCTCACAGCAACCTCAGACTCCTGGGTTCAAGCAATCCTTCTGTCTCAGCCTCCCGAGTAGCTGGGACTACAGGCATGTGCCACCATGCCCGGCTAACTTTTTCTATATATATTAGTTGGCCAATTAATTTCTTTCTATTTATAGTAGAGACGGGGGTCTTGCTCTTGCTCAGGCTGGTTTTGAACTCCTGACCTTGAGCGATCCACCCACCTCAGCCTCCCAGAGGGATTACAGGCGTGAGCCACTGCACCCGGCCTCTTTCTCTTTTTTTATTGAAACATTTTTGCTCAGGTTTTCTAAATTCTTTGCAATCTCTGTAGTGAGAGTAGGTAGCCATTCATTCCTCCTACAACAGGGAGCACCTGTTCTTGCCTCTTGTCTGAGGGTAGAGCTGCCCTTCCTGTCATCTAAGGACTTTGTACCATGCTGTCTCATTTTCTCAGGGAACTCTCCTGTATTTCACATGACACCCTTTCTGTAGCAGTTCCAGTAGCATCTAAGTATCCACCAGTCGCTCCAGTCCTAAAAGAAAACAAGACTGTCCCTCATCCCCGCATCTTCCTCTAGCAACCCTCCTATATCTTTCTTTCCCTTTAATGCCAGTTTTTTTTTATGTTGTCAACTTTCTGAGAGCAAGGACTGTGTCTTTTTCACCTTTGTATCCCTGATACGCAGCACAGTGCTCGAGTATATTGAAGATGCCCAATAAGTGAGCATAGCATTGAATTTAATTTCCTTACTATTATTTTAATATTGACATGAGGATAAAATAAAAATATTGCAAAGAAAGACAAATGAAAGAGAAAAAATAATTTTAAAGAAAAGCTTAAAGTAAGTTAACAAATAACTAAGATGGAAAAGTAATAGCTGGTATAGATTGCATAACACAGTATAATAATTGCAAGGGCTATTTGAGTGACTTAAACATGTTGGAAACGATGGAACTTACATCACTGTGAGTGGACAAGGATAGCACATGCCAGATCCTAATATTTTTAAGTGAGTACACTCAAAAAGTCTAAACAGTATATTGCTGTCAATTAACTACTATTAAATATTCCAGAAATATTTTGTTTTATCCAAAACGTATTAAATTTTAAAATTGCATTTCCATGTTCATACTGGAAATAATGATTTTTGCTTAACTTGATTTTAACCCATTTTCAGATTCCATTTGGGAAGCTCAAAGAGCCCTTTCAAAATCAAACATTAACATACGATTTTAACAACATGCAGTTAAGAGTTTGGAACCAAAATAATGCATATTCTAACTAAAGTTCACAGTTTTAGGTATGAAAGGAAATCATAATATGCATAATGCACAATAAGCAACATTTGCAAACTACACATACAGTGTGGGTACATCTGCTATAATATTTAATTTGAATACTATCTTTGTCTTATGCACTCAGCCTGTAAATAGTACCAGCTTTTGCAATCCCCCAAAATAACAAAATATTTAAGATACTTCATTTTATATCCATAATCAACAAAGCTCCAAAAATAAAAATCATAGGAAAACGAAATGGTGTGAGCTAAAGTTAAAATACTTGATTGTATTCTTTTATTTAAAAGTTAATGTATTGCTTTTATAAAATAACACATATCTATTTTATGAAATCCAAGCCAAAAAAATAAGATTTCAAATTCAATCAGCTAGAAATTATTCCAATTAAACATAAGTGAATATCAGCCTAGATATATCTGCATGCACAAATGCATATAAATAGACAAATAGAGACATAAATGGCTATAAATAGGGATTATTCTATTTATTAATATTTTTTATGGGTAAATTTTGTTTTATTTTTTATCTTTTTTATGTTTTTCACAACAACCCTCATACATTTTTTTTTATTTCGGCATATTATGGGGGTACAGATTTTAAGGTTTCAATAAATGCCCATTTTTCCCCCTCCCCCCACAAGTCTGAGTCTCCATCATGACCATCCCCCAGATGGTGCACATCTCACTCATTATATATGTATATACCCGCCCCCCTCCCCCCACCTGCCCTTTAATATTTTTTAAATTATTTTATTTTTACCTAACAAAACAGAAGTGAAATATAATTTTAGACAAACGTTTCTCTACCACCAATATTAATAAAAATCACAAACAAAAAAATTTAGCAGTTGGAATTATTATTGCTATTTTTATTTTTTTTTAATTATTATGGCTATTTTTAAAACCACATTTCACTTTTAAATACTACTGATAAAATTATTGAAAGGTAAGGAATTACTACACACTTCCTCCCGCCTTTCGTTTTATTTTTGTTAATTAATTATTATGATTTGGGGACTATCACAGTTTACCACATTTACATCCTGTCGTGTTGTAATAATTCCCATAGATGTTTTAGTCTTAGCCTTAAGTCGAAATGAAATGACACCCATCTCAATTCCTTTTACCAGGTATTTTCCGTTCCTGAGTTCTCTATTTTAATTCATTGCATGGCTGGCTAAATCTGAGCCTCAATTAGTTTTTCCGGGAAGGACTTGACAATGCTGAGTTTGTTCATGTTTAGGAATGGCTGCCTCTTGCCTTCATACTTAATGGACAGCTTTGATGGGGGTAATATTCTTTGATCACACTTTGTCTCAGAATTAAGCTTACTGTACACCATTGTCTTTGGGCATTGAACATTGCTATGAAGAAATATGAGGCCAGCAAGATCTTCCCGCATATAGATGACATCCAGTTTTTCCTTAAATGCCTTAATTATTTTTTTTCCTGTAAGGTTTGGTAACTTAATTAAGACATGAAACAGGATTATTCATTCTATATTAACCTTCTCTGGAACATGATGGGCTCTTTTACTCTGCAGATTCAATTTTTGTTTAATTCAAGAAATTGGCTTCTTTTAAGTAATGTATTTCAATTATTTCTCTGTTTTATTTGTTGGAGTCTCAAATTCAGAAACACCAATTATTTTTTATATTAGACTTTCTCTTTTCCCCATGTATGAATTTTTCTAACTGCATATGATTTATGTATTTTTTCTTTAAATTTAAATTTTTCTTCTAATTACTAATTACTAATTTGATTTTCAGCTGTGGTTCTATTCCTTGGCACTTCTGATGTTTTTAATATTGCAGTGGTGTTGTCTGGGACTTCAGAAAAGAAATTCTGGGCATTCCAGCATAACAAAGAAAAAGAAGTCTGGATATATAATGGAACAAGGTAAGTACCCCTCAGCCCCCAAAATACTGTGACTTTTAAACAAAAATAGTAATGTTTCTAATAGAATGAATTTATGCTTTTGAAACTATCCCCGCCTCGAATATCATTTTAATGCCAATTATGATTAGGCACCCTGAACCCAGAGGTATTGAAAAACAAAACAAAACCACTTTCACAACCTTCTGATCTGATGTGCTGTTATTATTATTTGAATGATACTAATAAATGTTTTGTGTAATTACGTTCTTAAATCTTCTCAAATCTCTTAAATCTCTCTGTGCTCAATATCCAGTGCATTCCCCTAGAGACCTAGAGAAAAACTATTCAAACTGGAATTTTAAAAATGATGATTTTACTGCCATGTTTAACATCACTTAAAGAAACTATAAGTTTAAGAAAATAACTATTTTTTTCATCTTTGAAAATAACTTACCTAGGATTATGAGGCTATGTTGGAGTTTCTGAAAAAGCTGAGATCTATAGATAATTTTATTTTCTTTAAGTTTTTTTTTCTTTGCAAAGAAACATTTGGCCTACAATAAACTGAAATGGGGTAAGTAGTCTCTTGAAGTAAAGAGCAATAAAAAGAATGATATTGGAACAATCGAATGTTATACAAAGCAGTAGAAGATATTTTAAGGTTGACTGTCACTGCAAGGCAGAAAACCATCACCTTAACCAATGTAGGGACTTAAATCAAAATGGCTATCCTCTTTCTTTATGGGCAAGAAAAGCCTAGGCAGATGTTATTCTTCCCAGTCTTCCATTCAAAACTACATTAGCCCATAGGAGAGAACATTACAAATATGTAATTAAAAATATATATATTAATCAGTGTTTAGGCTGGAGTTGGAGGTTTGGGGAGAGGTGAAATATGTTGTAGGGTTTTCATAAAACACACAGTGCAACACCTATTCACTCAGAGATTCTGATACACCATAGGGAGGAATAATAATCAATAATAACAGTCCCCCAGTGATTCTGTTATTCTTCTCAAGTTGATAATACTAATTTTACAAGTGGAAAACACTCACTATCTTCATTTTATAGATTAAGAAACAAAGGATCAGAGACGTTAAAGACTTGTCTACAGGCATACAGTTTATTGAGAAAAGTGGAACCAGAATCCATGGAAAAGTTCATAATAGAATGCAAGAATACGCTAGGTTTAGCCAGCTATGTACCTTATTTTCTTTTTTTTCTCATCAGCATCATATCTGCATCTGTTTCAGAAGATGGCCATCCCTTGCTGACTCAGCCTGCAGCTCTGGAACACGAAGTGGCAAGTAATGAAGCAATCCGTGTTCCTGCACAGGGTTCACAGAATATAACTGCAATTATTTTTTTTCTCTTTAAGACATAATACAAAGTGTGTAGTTATTCACAGTCACAAATTAAAGTGAAATAGCCATAAAAATAAGTTGAAACCTGAATGAGTATGAAATTTCAAATGTGTTTACAGATGTGTTAAAAACAAAAATAACAATCAGTGAAAGAGAGAAAGCTAAGATATATGAAAGCATTCACCAGCCACCCATAAAAATCTTAAATAATTACAAGGACATGAAGTGTTGAAATTATGTTATGCATTTGAGCAAATGGAAAACCATAAAATCTATTTTTATATTATAAAATGAGATTTTAAGAAGTATCTGTTTGTCTGTTTAATGGCCCATTTTGCAATAAGTGCCTTTGTAACCTCTGAATAAATTTACAAGCTTAGCAGCCTATGATTATTTTCTATCTCTTTTCTAAAGTAAACTCATACATGCAATTATAAGGGCAGTGGAATGCATAGAGAGTTAAGAATGGGAGATTGTGATAAAAGGAGGTGTCTTTCCTTGAAGTAAAGAAAAAAGTAAATGTTTTTGCTGCTTTCAATCGCTGGTAGGAAATTTCTTTTATATCCAGCATAATAGCTGCTGCTACTGAAATTATATTGAATTAACTATTAGCAGTAATAGACACTCTGCATGTGCCCGAGCTAGAACCATGTTTACAAAACCAGTTACTTACCACTAGGTGGCAGTGACACCATCCAGGGTAGTACTGGCCTCAGCATAGCTTCATCTGGATTCCGCAGCACCTTCTGTTCTCCATAGCGTTGGGAGCATCCCAACAATGAAGATGTATCATTCAAAACTGTTTTGTTGTTATTAGAAAGCAACTGAGTTCAAATAAGCAAATAAAGATTAATTAGATATCTATTTCCAAAAGAAATAATATTAGAATCAAGATTTAAAGAAAGATGGTCCTGTAGATAGATGACCATTAAATTGAGTTGAATGGTACTACACTGAACTGAAGCAAGTTAGCACAGACAGATGCATTGGAGGGATGTTTAATAGGTTTTTGTCACCACTTACCTTAATTCTGGTTACAAAATTGCTCTGACATACTTCGTAGAGGCAGGACCTTTTCTGATTCTGCCCCTTCAGGTGAGTTTTAAGCTCACCATTTACTCTTATCAAGATGAAGCATTACATGTTATCCTGACAGTGAGGTCTGGAGCAGTGGCACCTTGCAAGACTGTTAATCTTCAAAAATAGACTGAAGGAATTCTTGCTAGAGCACCTGCTTTTTGGTTTACCTCCCAGATCCATGGTACAAAGCTGTCACCTCTGTTATGAGTCACACTCACTAAGAAGCAATGTTTTCTTAGATACATTGCCATTTGTAAGCCTCTGTAATACATTTCTTCTTTTGAATCTTCTTTTAATATGGAAGATTATTTTTTTTCTACACAATCATCTAAGATACCCTATTAAGTAAGTTAGCAGTTTTCAGATCTCTTCAAGTCTCTCCTTAAAGAAGTTTTGATCTCTTGTCTTTTATTATCCTTTAAAGTAGACAGAATACATTGATTTTAAAACTGGTATAGATAACAACCATGTTCTCATACCTTAATTAGCTTATCAGGTTCTACAAAAAGTGCCTGTATTCATTAAACAAAGAAATAAAGCTTTTCCTTCCTCTAGACTGAGATTATCTTCAACATGTTTATTTCTTTATATAGTATTGCTTACAAATTAAAAAAAATGAGACCATAAATTTAAAAGAAAAAAAAAAAGCTTTAACATCAGTGGTGGTAACTAGAAAATATAGGGAGTTTGATAATGTAAAAGAAAACTCAAAAACAGAAAAACAGTAAAGAGTTGCTCTGAGCTTAAGTAGTATGCAAATGGCATTTTTTAAAACATGGTAGCATGATCAACACAAATGATATTTCTGGGTCTTGGCACATCAAACTACCCACAGATGAAAGATGACTTAATTGCTTTGACCACAGTCCGAGTCAGAATAGCTCAGTTGGCAAATATAAAAATAGCTTAGTGCTATTTGCATTTGCATTTGAGCAAGGAGTGATTTCATTTTAATGCCCAAAGTCTAGGTAACAAAGCAACCCACAGGTAGTGAAACCCACCTTGCAAGCAAGAGATGCAATTGCTGACCGGGAGTGTCTAAGGGTTGCAGGGTACACATTGATCTTGTCAGCTACATCCCTGTGCATAGGAAATAACACTGTCAGTGAAGCTCCTTCAAATTCAGATCACAATATATCGAGAGTTTATGTCTTTAGAGGTTAAGCAGTTAAGCATTCACAGAGATTTGTTGCCCATGCCATCACCTTTAAATAACCTCCTAAAAATCTTTTAATAATTAATTGTTATTCTGAACCTCTAATGTTACTGTTAATAGCTTTAGTTGCTTCTCATAATTTCACTTAACAATGTGTTTCTAATAAATAATCATAGCAGAATGAAGCTTACTATATTTTAGACTTTACTATGTAGCAGTCCAAATAGAGTAAAAATATATAGAAGAGGAAAAATATGACACAAAGAATAGGAAATTTCTCCAGGCTTGTATTAAATGTGAATCTAAAGCAAGTAATGCTGAAACATGGACTATAGACTCTCCATTTTTTTCTAACCAGCTATCTTTGAGATGATGTTACTTTTATATTTTCTAAACTTTGTAATATAAACAGCAAACTTAATTCAGAAAAAAAAAATCTACCATAACTGATTATCATAACCAGCATCACAGACATTTAAATCAAAAGTCACCTGAGTTGGAAAAGGTTTAAGTTTTTTCAATAAATTATTTTTTATAATGACTATAAAAGTTATATAGTACACAGAGGCTAGCTGGAGCTAGATACTTTACTGTACCTGAATTGCAGGGAATGCTGTCTGGGATATAAAGCTGACAATCAGACATCTGAGTGGAACTGGAAAATAGCAATCCCTGAAAGATTAAAGTGTGAATTTTAGTAACCTCAAAGGCAAAAACCATTGTTCCTTCACTTTCGAACCAGGAGCTAGAATGGACAAATTATAACACAAACACACATAAAAAGATCAAAAGGGTAAAATCACACACCAAAATTGTTTCAGCAAAACCTGGAAGTGAGAATTCTTACTCCACAAAAATCTGTATTTCCTCTGATATTTAAAAAACAGTTCGGTGTTCATGCTAAAATATAAATACAAAATGGCTTAATTTACAAGGTAAAACTGAGGTACTCTATTGAAATTCAATAATGTCACTAGTTTTGCAATATGATCACCTTGCAATTTTAATGTCATAAATTTTCTTCAAAAATTTAATGACTACTAAGGAAGGGCAAATGCTTGTGGTTAAGCCAACAAATATATTGCTCATAAAGATCATGATTACTTTAAAACACAGTATTGACCCAAATAACATGAAACAATATGGTTATGGACAATGAAATTTTGGTGGCAGGAGGAGTGAAATTATGGAGGGCAAGTGTTTAAAATTAGGAAAATTATTGTCAATATTTTTAAATAGAGAGGAGAATGCATAACAATGAGAAGGACCTGCGGGAAACAGGAACACTTACACTTAATCTTTTATTCTTAAACTTTTTTAATTGGAAAAAAAAAGCTACACTGTACACAAAACAGATGGTAAATCTCTGTCACCTGTAATATCTCCACTTTTGTGGAAGTATTTAAAGTCATTTATGAAAAATCCCACCCTTGACCCGCCAGTCCCAGTTCCCAGAGGGAAGCAGGGTTTCACATTGTTTGCTTCATGTATTTGCCCACAAACATAAAAATGGTGAGAGGTGGCAAATAATTTTTAATGGGTTTATTTGTGCATTGTCTATTGTACACCAGGTCCTGGGATGGCAGAACCTTTCACCTTTCATCTGGCCTTCGTTGGTTACCACGGTCCCAGGTTAACTTTGGAATAAAGAAACATGCCTCCTTTTCCCGTGCAGGACTTCCTGAGCTCTGGTTGGCCTTCCTTGACTGTGGCCCTCCCGTGGCACCCACACCTGTGGCGGGAGGTCTGTTTAGCCTCCTGTTTGGTCCCCTTCAGAGACATGAGATACACATTTGCGGATCCTGTGTCATCAGCAGAGTTGACCGTGGCTTCTACCAGCAGATTCTGGGAAAATTGGAATCTTACACCGGAGGACACACGATGTCCTGGCTTCCACATCTTGAAAGTTGGAAAGGGACAAATATACTTTTTTTTAAAAAAAAAATAAGACCATGTTATGGTCTACTTTTTGCTTTTCAACTGAATTATGTATCAGAAATGTGTTTCCAGGTCAATGTATATATAGATCTACCACATTCACTTCTTACAACAGCTTTTTATAGAAAGAAGGCATCATAATTTATTTGTTTCCTATTTTCTGCTATATAAAAAAATTCTTATACATATATTTGTATGTATTCATGCCATTATTTCTGTAGGGTGGATTTTTTAGGTGTTAGATTCTAAATCACCTTCCTCAAATTTTTGTACCAATTTTTACTACAACAATTTTCATGAGAATTCTGCATGGGTTTTTTTTTTGGCTTATTTTAAAAATTGTTTTAATTTGTATTTTCTTTTTATTAATGGTTCTGAATGTCTTTTTATATAATTTTTTGGACATTTATATTTCTTCTGATAATTGCCTGATTAAATTATTTTTCTATTTTTATTTTCTATTAGATACCTTCTTGCTTTATAGAAGTCCTTTGTATATTTGATGTATTTATTTGTCTGCCATTTGTCTTTCAACTTTGTTTTGGGGGTCTTTCTTTTTGAAAAAGAGGAATTTCCATTTGTGTGTGTGTACTTAAATGAGTCAGCCTTTTTCTGTGTGACTCCTTAGATCTTGTGCTGCTTGGGAAAACCTTTCTACTCTACGTCTATAAAAACTATCTCTATAAAAATAGGGATGTTATGGTTTCATTACTTTAAATGTATATCACAATCTGCATAGAACTGATTTAACTTTGATTCTAGTAAAATAATAAAATGAACTTTAAGTAGAATTATCTTCACGTACTTACAGAATAATGAAACCTGGTGCAATAAATATCTGAGGTTTAGAAAGAAAAAATAATTCAGACAAACTTGATTACCTTTCTTGATAAAAAGAAAAAAAAACTTAGCCAAATTAGTGGGTGAGGAAGAGCAAGATGTGTAATAAATTTAGACCTTTGACATAGATTGTCTCCATAAATCTTTCATAAAAAATTAATTCAAATTGGCTTCTTCAAGGTGAACACTATCAATTGAATTGAAAACTGCCTGATGGACCATAAACAATGAAAATACTAACAACATGGATGCATTCAGCCATAGGGAAGAAGAAACAAATATCACGCTAAAATCAGTGGTAGATATGAATTCACAAAGCTTTTATATTAATGATTTAGAAGGAGGAAAGAAAAATGATGTAATCATTAACCTAACAAATGACACTAAAGTGAAAAGGGTGCTGCACACATCTGGAAGCCTTATAACGGAAGACTGCAATGAAGGGCAGATAGATGCACAGGAGGATATCCAAGTAAGAAAGTTGACTCCATGGTCATTTCTCCATCTACATACCAGCTACTTCAGTCAGTTCACACTGGGGTACCACTCCGCAGCAGACTAGAGACAAACTTGTTCAGTTTAAGACAGCAGAAGAGAGCAATCACTCCACGGGAAAGGCAGTTGGGATACTCTTAGCAGGAGAGGGGAGAGGCAGTGGTGGATGGGGCACCCAGTGTGTGGGGACATAAAATGCCAAAACAGCGAAGGCTCCCACTCCCATGACCCTCCAACAGGCCCCAGCATTGAAAGATGCTCCACAATCTGCCAGTGGCTGGGAGTTGTGATAGAAAAAGTAAATCAGTTACAAACAAACCATGATAATGAGCTGGTTTAGATGAAATATACAAAGAAGCACAATAAAATGTTAACATTAAATTCACATATCATTTCCATGTTTACAAAATGCTTCCTCATAGTCCCATTTGATTTATTCCCTAAGGGAGTCAGGAAAGCCATGATGAATAGATCCATTTTCCTCCTAAAGCTAAGTAGGAGCAATGAAATTACCAAAAATTACATAGTTACTCTGCTGAGGATCTGCTATTTCTACTATACCTACTTATACCTTATAAAGCAATTCACAGAGACCTGCAATCAAGCTTGGAAATATGTAAAAAATCATAATTCAAAAATTTCTTTATAAAAAAAAAAGCAGACTGTATCTTTATGAGACACATACCATATTCCCCATGGGCGTTGTTCTTAAAAGTAAGGGAAGCAACCCAAGGGAGTAAGAATGTCTAAGTATGTGGATTGCAAAACAACCTGCTGGGACAATCTCAACTTCCCATCCATGAAGGCAGTGGCAGATTTTATTTCAGAAGTACCTAAGGCCCAGCAGGCTCTTAAATCACTTTTGAGATTAGCTTTAATGTCTCCATGCCACCCACTTAGTAATGCCCATTCTCTGTGTGGGTGTTGTGCTACAGTAGATAGACAGCCTGGTTTGCCAACACCACTGTGAGCAAATGATGGCCGCTTTCAGGTGGTTGGACAAAACATTTCATCAAAGGAATGTCATTTGTATGTTGACACTCTTGTTATGATGCCTTACAGTTGTTGATTTCCTTTTTACAATGCTTGCTCACCACTGTGTAAATATAGCACACACATGTGTATATAATGTATATATATATCCCAAGAAACCATATGTATGTGTATATATATATATATGTGTTTTTACCAAGTAGACAACTCAATCAGTGTAGTTTTCAGCCAAATACATTAATAGAAAAGCCAAGTTAAATGTTTCTTAAACATAAGTTAAAAAGATCTATGCGACAATACTGCATTGCTAGAATAGATCAGATGACCTCATCAAAAATGTTTGAGAAGATATCAAACCCATCCATGTTAAATTTCAGAATTTAACTGTGAAAAGCTCTGTAGCTAACCATCTGTTTATCTAGTTCCTCCTATATATAATCAAATTTCTTTCAAGCACGAACTCTTACATTGACAGAGTAAATGAGTCCAAATATTTGGCTTAATAGATTTTCACTTTAATTAATCAAATTAAATTAATCTTTCAACTGAAGTGAAGTTTACATTTGTCTGTTTGATCTACAATATTTTTGAAGGATATTCATAATATTTTGTACACTACAAAAAGCATATCAACTTTTATTTGTATTTCAAAGCAGCTGGCCTATGTATATAATCATAGATGAGAAATGTTTCTAATAGGGATATCATTTCTAAGTTTTGCTGTATTGCAATCTTATTTATAAAGGGAGAAAAGCTTGAAAAAATACACTTCAGAAAAATTTTAATTTACAAAAGTATTAGGTATTCATGATTCTATTATGTACACTAAACTTTTGGAAAATAATTTAGCCTCAGATGATATTTCAGAGTCAGAAAGCCTGAATAAGACATTCTGCAAGACTGCATGATGATAAGATTGTTAGACAAAGAAAGTGAAGTGTTATTGAGAAATATGGGGCTAGAACTATTTATTTATTTTGATTAGTAAAATACGGTTAGGAACTAGGAGAATTTATGCTTCAGCGCATCATCATTTCCCATTATTCTCCTTTCTACCATACATGGTAAACATCATCCACAAAAAGTAACAAGGAGAACTGCTTTTACTGAAAATTCTCATACTTGAAAGAGAAATATTTTGGTGATTAAGGCATCTGAATATTAATTGAGCTCTTGATTTTTCACTAGTCCACTAATTAAGCACTAAGGTTACAGTATCTTTTGCATAGAACGAGTAGTTCAGATACTGATTTAGAAATTAATTTGTGATTGGAAGTTTCCATAATATTACATATTCATGATAAATTAAGGAATCATATTTTATCATAAATGCTCAGGATAACTATATCCAAATCTATAAACTCTCTGTGCAAATATACAAACTTTTATTTACAAATAATTAGCTTCCAGGATTGTGTCTGATGACTTTTAATAATCATAAATGTACATATCATGCTTTGCAATCACAACCAACCTATCACTGAAATAATTTTTGAGGTATAAAATAAGAGTCTCACATAATTTGAGTATTTCACAGTCAGCGTTTGTGTCGTCCCTCGCTATATTCTCTTCAGTACCAGGAGATGGCGCTGTGGGTTTTAAATCTCGTGGCTAAAACCCCAAAGCGGAGCTGAATTTTTAGTTTCCTTAATTCGTGCACAACAGGCAAGCCCTAAAAGTGTTCACTTTTGTGTTCGAACACTTTTAATTTTTTTAAATATTTCGAGTGCTTTTCACTATTCTATGTAGATAAGAATCCAAGGGGAGATGCATGTAACACAAATATATATGTTATATCAGCCCCTAGGGAGAAATGAAAGCAGGGCTGTGCTCCAGGTAACCGAGGCGATTATGAATTCTTCATAAAATATTTTCACTACTTTTCCTCCATCTCTACCTGCATGTCCTACATTGTTCTCTGGGGTTTCAGCAGTGATAAGCAGGCGCCACGTTATTCGCTTGCCGACTGCCACCCTCTTCTTAAAAGTCGCCTCGGTCGGAAAGAGCGCACGGGAGCCAGGTGAGCCCCTCGCGGTTTGAGCACGTTGCGCTGAAAAAGCTGCTTCCCGGGCTCTGAAGGTTTCCTTTCCATTTCTGTTCAAATTTAGGCTAACTTGTCGCCAAATGGTAGTGAGGATTTATCTCTTTTCTTTAAAAATAGATAACAGAAAAGGAAATTTTCTCGAAATAACTTTACATACATAAGTTTCAACTTTCCCCCAGTCGAAGTTTTTGGAATTGCCAAGCACCTCAAAGCCATGGGAAGGCTGGGGCTCTTGGCGCACTGCCAGGAGTGTTCCAGCTCCCCTGTAGTCTTCTGTCTTCTGCACCCTCACTGCTCCCCTCTTCTCTGCCCTGCCAGTCCCTAGACACAGTCTTTCTGCAGTGAGCTTTGCAGGGCTTGGTGACGAGGGTGAGAAAATACAGGTGACAAAACGACGCCACGCAATGGGCTTGACCTCGGGAGCTTGATGGGCTTGAATCTCTCTGCCACCGAGCAGATCGGTGCTTCCAAACCAACCCCGCGGGGGCGCAGGATGGCAACCCCAGCCCCAGCCGCCCCAGCTGTTCAGGTGTCAAGCTGCCCCAGGTGCCACCGGACAGCGCGCAGTGGGCAAGGCGGATGCAACTTCAAGGTCGAAGTGCCTCTGACTGGGGCCTGGAGCACTGGGGTCACGCCCCGCTTCTGCGCGTTGGACTGTGCACGGGCGTCAGCGAAGGGCGCGGAGAACGCAGCACCCGAGCAGTTTCCGAGAGAGGTCCAGCTGGGGTCCCCCCAAGTTCGGAGCAATCTTCTGGGCCGCACGCCTCATGGGAGGGGAGTCGCAGCCGGGAGAGGGTTCCCAGGGCGCTCAGGGAATTTGCTTTTTCAGAGCTGCTCCCAAGCAAAAGTTGTCATTTTTACCAAACTTTGTTTTTACTTTTTAGAATGTTCTGAAATGAATAGATTGAAACACACACCGAGACAATTCTGCTTGCCAGAAAACACACGCACAGGTACCCAAATCGGACTTCTAACTTTTTATTCTGGATAAGAAGTAAACTGTTTGTCAAGACTGCAGAAAAAAATAAATAACAATGAGGAACTCCTGGTTTTGCTCTTTAAAGTCAGAGTAGATTGTGTTCCGTTCTGATTTTATTTGGGCTCCTATCTCAAATGTCAAGTAAACATTAAAATAATCACTAAGAATTTTAAATATGACCTAGAAATTACTTTGGTCTGGAGCTCAATGCTCTAATTTGGATGGGGCGCTGCTTGCTGATTGAATATTTTAGAATCCTTTCAAAGTCGTAGGCGTATTCCTGTCTGCAGTAACAAAACTGTATTAATCTTTACGCAGTATGCTCTGGCGTTTATAAATTTGGTATCCAACACTCGGCCGAAAATGTTCTCTTTGCTGATGAGTTGGTTGGCCAAGGGGCCTCTCCGAGCCAATCAGCCCAGAACCAAGGGCGCGGGGCTGGGCGTTACCGGATCGCGCTCACCGCCGGCTGCGCCCGCAGAGTGGCCCGCGGTGCCCACGACCCCCTGTTGCGGGCAGAGCGGACAGTCACCTGGCCCTCCAGTCCCCCAACTGCTTTCTTAACTCACTGTGACCCTCTCTGAAACTGTAGTCTGAGGATTTCCCTGCTTTAGCTTTATTCTAAGGGGTCATCCGTGAGCCAGGAGATTTCGCCATGGCCTGATTTCCCACCCGTTCTCCCAGTGCAACTCGAAGGCGCTCGTGCTGGCTTGCCCTTGGCCACCTTTCCAACCCGCCTGTTACATCAGGAGCCCGGGCCCTCTCCCACCTTCGTGGCGCAACAAAGTTGGAGCGCACAGCTTTCCCGCGCTCCCGCGGCCAGGGGGCACTATGTGAGCGGCTGACGTCACCCTTTCTCCCTGCCCGAAACCAGGCGGCGGGACCCCAGCGCACAGAGGATCCGAGGGAGCCCAGGCCGTGACTTAGGGCTGGCGACGATTAAACCAAGTAACGAGACACCGGGCAGATGTGTTTTCATTGCCCTGTAAGATAAATGCAGTGTTAAGTGCCTGACAACTTCCCAGAAGCAATCAGCAAAAGTTTACGAGTGCATAAACCTCAAAGACCATTCCCCGACGGTTGTTATAAGGCCCATATTTAGAGCTTCTATAAATTCTCCGGCCGTTTCCCAAAGCAAAGTTTCCAGTGACTATTAAGCAGCCACCACCTCCTGGGAGACTGGGGGGATTTTCTTGCATCACAAAATAAAGAGGCTTTTGGCTCCTGCTGTGTAAAGTGAAGTTGTGCAAAAGTTTGTTCCACGAGTTTGGATGGCCCGGGAAGAGGAGGGAGCAGGTAGTGGGTTGTGGAGGTGGGGACCGGGAAGGGCCGCGAGGTGCTCTGGAGTGCATGTTATCTGATTATCTGATGAGGACGAAAGATCAAGGTCCTGCGAGGGACCCGGGTCTAGCCGAACAGGTAGCGCCTTTGCCGCCGTTGGTGTCGCCCCTTCTCTGCCACCCTGGCCCTGTGGCTCACAGCCAGGCATGGCGCCCCCAGCTAAGCCGGCACTGCTTTCAGTCCCAGGCATGGCAAATCCTTCGCCCTCCAAGTGCCCACTTCCCGGCCGGCAGGAATCCAAGCGCCCGGCGGAAAGTGCTAGCCCGCACAAAAAAGAAAAAAAAAAAGGCTAGCTGGCTGGAGAACTAGGGTCAGACAACCAAGGATGTGTCCCCACCCTGCCCAGAGCCACCACTGTGCCAGCCCCGTCCTCCGTTAAGTGGCCCAAGGACTTTGAGAACTTAGTATCAGGTATACACGACCCACCTATGCTTATAGAGAACCTTTGTTTATGATCGCTGTGAAAACAAAGCTGCTAATTGAAAAACAATAAGACTAGCTTGTCTTTAGCTTCCTAAAGGGAGAGGTTAACAGCTGCGAGGACCAGGGGAGAGAGGGTGAAAGGGGAGCGGTGGGCCAGGAGCCGCCCTGCACGTAAACAAGCCTTGGGGTCCCCAGCGAGACTTGTGGGTCGGCTCGAGCCTTCAGAACCCCCACCTGAGTCTCAAGCCAGAGAGCCGCCAGTAGCACCACTGATCTTTCTCAATCTTTGGGTTCCAGGGTATCCGAAGGCGCGGTAGGTAACTGAGGACTGCGCTTAGTATTTCTGTCCCCTGGAGATTGGATCTCAGGCAACTATTTTGGAAAGATACCGCTGGGCCCCCTTTCATCCTTTCCAGGTGAAAATGCAGATATTTCTGTGTCGCTTTCACCCTTCCTTTATAAAATAAGGCACCCAACTGTTCTGATATTAACATTCAAAAACAGGTTCTGTGGCGAACCTCATTTGTGAATCTATTACAGAGATTAATAGATTATTTCTCCTTTTTCAACTAATTCTCAGTGGGGAAATTTAACCATATGGTAAGGAGAGAATTAGAATTTCATCACATTAGAGCAAAATGTAATGAAAAGAGTCCAACACCTGGGGCCAACTCTGAAAGCCACAATTAAAAGGTTTTTAATGAAACCAGAGAAACCAAAAATTGCACAGTCTTCAGTAATTCTGCCACATAAGAAAGAATTATTGGAGGTGTTGGGAAATATTGTTTTTACTTATGTCATAAGGATGAAAACCAGCTGCTAAATACCATGTGTACTCAGAGATCGAACTCGGGAGTGAGAGGACCAAGTGTACCATTTCCCATCCGGAGAGGAGCACTTGTTTTCACAGTTCTCCCTTTACTAATCCTCCAAGAACAACCCAGGCAGATCCAGATGTCCCTAAATGGCTTCTGGTTAAATAAATACGCACAAATGCCCCACTTTGTGTTCCGGAGGATTTGACTCCTGGTGAAGTTGACACTTAAATGGATTTTAATCTTAAGTAAATTTTGGGAAACCAGTTTCTTCCTGTTTAGGAAATCGTGTGTTTCATAATCACCATCATTGTAACAGTTATTCGGGACCACTGCAAACGCACTCCTCCATCCCACCCCCTTTTTTAATCAAATGGGCTGCAAAATCAACTTGCTCTTCATTTTGCTTTTTTTTTTCTCAATCCGAGCAAGAAATGGGCAGTGGTGGGGGGCGAAGGTGTGTGTGAAAATAAGGCAGAGTGCTCAAGGGGGACGCCTGGTTTGCTCTCTTGCTAGCTGAAAATCTAGAGTGAATTTTGGGCAAGCCGTGCTGGGATCCCACCTTCTCCCGGAAAGCCCCATCTCCAAATCCAGACTGGAGTCATCCTACGAACAGGGGTGTATAATTCTCGCCCGGAAGGGTAATTTAGCACAAGCTGAGACAGCAGTGGCGAGGGAAGGGCAGTGGGGGTGGGGTGCGGTGGGTGGGGGCGTCTGCTTTCCACGGGACTCCCAGGCTTCACCACCGATCTACAATTTGCTGAAGGAGCAAAGAACATCCTAGGCTCTAAGTAGGGCTTTTAGTGTGCTCATTGATGAGTGAAAGTCGCCACACATGTCAAGCTAAAGGCAGTTGTTGGGTTACTAACAGGACCCAGCGCCTTGCAAACATATGCGCTAAGCTGTGTATACAGATGGCGGGCAGAATAATGGAGCAGGCGCCTTTTATAAAGCTCTAGCTGCTGCCTGTCTTCAGACCTGGGAAATGAAACTATTCAGACTCGCGGCCAGATAGCGCCTGCGATTGTTTGTTACCGTTTTAATCCTATTAATTAAAACGTTAACCTGATTGGGTAGAAAGCGCTGTCCCAACAGGCGAGTCTTCTTCATAATAACCTACTCAGAGATAATGATGTAAAAGACTCCCCCGTCTGTGGCGGCGGCTGGTTGATGGGTCCGGAAATCTCTTGAAGGTGAATCCAAGCAAGATAAACGGTGCGGAGAGGAGGCGCGGGGCTGGGCTCAGAGCGGCGGCGGCTGCACTCCCCGCGCGCCCACCCTCCCACCATGCGGGGCCGCGGCCCATGGTGAGCCCCAGCAGCCAGCACCATCGGCTGGAGACGAAGAAGAAGAAGAAGAGGAGGCGGCGAGCGCGGGGGAAGGCGAAAAAGAAAAAGAAAGAAGGGGAGAAGGCTGCCGGCAGCACCGGGACCGACGCGCACACCGGCTCCGGAACCCGGCTCGCGCGCGCCTGCGGGGCCGCCTGACTCCCGAGCCGGCCGAGGCGGCGGCGGCGGCGGCGGGCGCGGCGGGCCCGGGCTGCGCCGGCGCCGGAGCATGGAGCGCGGACTGCACCTCGGCGCGGCGGCCGCGGGCGAAGACGACCTCTTCCTGCACAAGAGCCTGGGCGCCTCCACCGCCAAGCGCTTGGAGGCGGCTTTCCGCTCCACGCCCCCGGGCATGGACCTGTCCCTGGCGCCGCCGCCTCGAGAACGCCCGGCGTCGTCCTCCTCGTCGCCCCTGGGCTGCTTCGAGCCGGCTGACCCCGAAGGGGCAGGGCTGCTGCTGCCGCCGCCTGGGGGAGGCGGCGGCGGCGGCGCGGGAAGTGGCGGCGGCGGCGGGGTGAGTGTCCCCGGGCTGCTCGTGGGCTCTGGCGGCGTTGGGGGTGACCCTAGCCTGAGCAGCCTGCCGGCCGGGGCCGCCCTGTGCCTCAAGTACGGCGAGAGCACGAGCCGGGGCTCGGTGGCCGAGAGCAGCGGCGGCGAGCAGAGCCCCGACGACGACAGCGACGGCCGGTGCGAGCTGGTGCTGCGGGCCGGAGTGGCCGACCCACGGGCCTCCCCGGGCGCGGGAGGCGGTGGCGCTAAGGCAGGCGAGGGCTGCTCCAACGCCCACCTCCACGGCGGCGCCAGCGTACCCCCGGGGAACCCCGGCGGCGGCGGCAGCGGGGGTAGCGGCAGCGGTGGCGGCGGCGGCGGCGGCGGCGGCGGCAGCAGCAGCAAGAAATCCAAAGAGCAAAAGGCGCTGCGGCTCAACATCAACGCCCGCGAGCGCCGGCGGATGCACGACCTGAACGACGCGCTGGACGAGCTGCGGGCGGTGATCCCCTACGCGCACAGCCCCTCGGTGCGGAAGCTCTCCAAGATCGCCACGCTGCTGCTCGCCAAGAACTACATCCTCATGCAGGCGCAGGCCCTGGAGGAGATGCGGCGCCTTGTCGCCTACCTCAACCAGGGCCAGGCCATCTCGGCCGCCTCCCTGCCCAGCTCCGCGGCGGCGGCGGCGGCGGCCGCTGCCCTGCACCCCGCGCTGGGCGCCTACGAGCAGGCGGCCGGCTACCCGTTCAGCGCCGGGCTGCCCCCGGCCGCCTCCTGCCCGGAGAAGTGCGCCCTGTTCAACAGCGTCTCCTCCAGCCTCTGCAAACAGTGCACGGAGAAGCCTTAAACACACCCCCGAGAAACACCAGACCGACCCAAAAGCTAGAGGAAAGCGAAAGGCTGCTCCCCACCCCCTTTATTTTGGTCCTCTCACAGTTGTGAAACACTTGCAGAGCAAACAAAGCAGAGGCAAGAACTGAGAAGTGTCAGAGACAAACCGGACTTTTAGCTTTGACATCCCCAGAATCTCGGTCTTAGCGGTGGGGAGGGAGGGAGGAGGGAGGTGGAGGTGGGATGGAGTATGGATGTCTTTTTTTTTTCTCAGAAAAGTGGCAACTTTGGTGGCAGCCTAGACCGCAAGGAAGTGGAGTCTTCCTTTAAGGTGAAAAATAACTTGAGAAGTAGTGCTTGGTTATTAATCGTGGAGAAAATGGAATGGCAAAATAGTAATCCTACTAATAATTGTGAATTTGGCTAATGCTGAGGGGGAGATGAGCCCGGGGTTGGGGGGCATGTGAGATGGGATATTCATTCAGACAAATCAGAAAGGGCACTTGAAAATAAATTTTGATTCTGAGCCAGGAGAAAAACTTGAAATGTAGACTTAAGTGGAGGAGAAAAAAAAGAGAGAGAGAGACATGTTGCTATGAAAGACTTGTATTTTTTATTGTCTCTGAACTTTAATCCTGTGAAAATGCTCAAAGTTTTGGCGAGAGTGATATAAAAACTGACTGTGGCTGAAAGAATTGCATTTAAAAATATTTATGTGCACCTTGTTGCTTTCTACTCTGCAATGATGTATTAACAATTCATGGTATTTATTTGTTATTCTTCAATGACCCTTCACATCAACAGTATTTATCGTGTGTTAAGGTCATGGGTCTTATGTGCAGATTTTTTTTAATGCCTCTAAAATTCTGTTTTATAGATTAACTTATACTGTGTGCCAAGTGTTTAAAGGTTTATTTGCCAACAAGTATGAAGAGAAATATTGATGTATCTGAGCTGCTTAGGTTTATGAAAGGTCACCTGGATATTTTCAGTTGCATCATCCCTGTATTTAAATTGAGCTTTAATAAATTGCTTCAGTCCAAAAATTACAGGAAAGGTGTATTCTTAATTGATGAATGAATTGATCTCTTTTTTGAAAGGGGACTTCTTTGCATTCCAAAAGGGAAAAACATCACAGCAATAGATCTTATAAGTAAGAACATGCTAAGCAAATATTTTTCCAGGCTGTGCTGTGCATTTTTAAAAGGTCTAATTTAATTGCTTTTAATATATATGTACATATATAAGTTATTTTAACTGTGGAGAATTATTTAAGTTAAAAAACTGGTTTGATTTACCTATGGTGTGAAATCCTTTGTTATTTTTCTAAAAAAATAAAATAAAATTTAAAAAGAAATAAAATAAAACTAAGGAAGAGCAAGAAGCTATTTACCCAAAGTGAGCTTTCAGTTTTAGTTTGCATGGCTGTTTGCCTGCCTTTCTGTCCTATGGAAATCAAGAAAACCTTTTTTTAAAAATGGAGTCCTGCTATTTTCCATTTCTTGCAGATAATACAAATTCAATTTGTCAGGTTGGATGGTGAGTTGGGAGCTGTGATGGATCTGTTGGCGGGTTTTGGATGTGTAAAGAATGATATATATATTAAATAGGTCAATCAGACTATGACAGCTATGTATGACCATTTGTATGTGTATCTATGTCAGAAAGAATCTTTATTAAAATATTTTGATCAAACATTTTATTATGCTGTGCTTTGTGGAAGGAGCAATCACCTCTCTTCTGTGTTACTCTTTGCTTGAAAGGTAACCAAAAAGAAAAGAGTTTCAGAGAAGGTGGAACTAAAGTTTTGGCAGGAATGTACAATTAGGAGTAGCCCTAGTTTACTTGTTTGCTTTCTAAAACGATGATGGTTGGGCCAGGCCACAGGAGGAGAGATGAATGGGGCCAGTGGTGAGATCCAGTAGAGGGCCAGAGTTTCTGGCTAATGAACTTTGAAGGCCTTACTTTCCCTGGAATTCTCTTCCCACTTGTATGGCATTGCTAACCATGCTAGGGCCCATCAAAAAGGATAACATTCCCTAAAGTGTTTTTAATCAAAATTTCAATTTCCAAGTGCCTGAAGGCCAAGGAAAAAGAGATGGATTCGGATTTCTCTGAGCACGGATTTTATTGTGGCTTTCCACTTTTTTGTGTGTGACAAAAGAATCATCTAGGTTGAATTATATGAGCGTAAATAATGCCCATAGAGATTGTCAGAACTTACCAGTGTTGTTTGAGAATGAGACTTTTAGGGGCTGTGCTTGGACTGGTTTGGGCATTGATTCTATTCAAGAATGACTGTATAGGTTTGTATTTTGACCTTTATATTGCCTTCAAATATGGAATGTGTGGTTTTGACTGTGGTGAGGTTGTAGAGATAGTGGGGGTGGTGTTGGTGAAATTAGGTGTTTTCTCTGTAGCCAGTCTGCTAAATGCATTTTTGTGTATACAGCCTTAGCTCATAAAGATATCCCTAAACGCCATCAAACTTAGCAGGGGATGGGGGGTGAGGGAGGATATTTTCTGCTCCACTTGCCATCAAAAAAGATTAATCAGAACTTGTAACTTTTCAGAAAACATAACAGCAAAGGGCCTTGAAACTGGAGCCCTCCCAGACTGGAAGTCCTGGTAGAGGGAGGGAAGAGACCAGGGCAGCCCCCAGGCAGAAGGAGACCCGTCTCTCAGCATTTACCAGACAAAGCCTGGGTGCGTCTAATTATGATTATTAAAACAATTTCCATGACGATGTCTAATATTATGTTAATTTGAAAACAACTGTGTATGAAAACTGTCGACTATAATACCTAAATTCATTTAATGAAACACATCGTTAAGGCAATTAAACCTCCTGGATGTGATTAAGAAACATAATTACGACACTGTTCTACGCCATAATTGGGTGTCTTTAATCAAGGAGTAAAGTGATCAGCAACACAGCCATTAGTTTGTATTGTTCTGGCCCTGCTGTCCATCATTCTGATTAGGAATTAACCACAGCCACCACCAGTAGGAATTTTTTTTTCTTTTGCATATTAACATTGTAGGGGACACATTTGCTGCAAGATTTACTGCTTAATATTTCTCATTATTAAGAAGACCTTCTTGAAATACTTCCTCTGCAACCTCTGTAGTGTTCAACTATTATTAAAAATTGCACAGAATAGCAAATCTTAAACTTATGGGGAAAAAAGAAATACCCTCCTCTCACTCTTTAATCACTGCACCTCCACTCTTAGTCCTGAAAGAGACTTGAAATGGATGGAGGTGGCCATGGAAGGATGTTAAGAACAAATGGAAATGCCTGATGAATAAGTATAATTGTTAAAAGTATTACTGTTAATAATATTTATTTTCATTTCAGACAAATCAACCTTTTCAAACTAGAAGTTGGCCAGGGTGTGGTTCTACGAATAAATGAGGGACATCTGAAAGAAACAGGATAGGGGTTTTCTAAGTGATTTGCTTAGGTGATCCTCTCTGACCTAACTCCAACATTTCTGAAGTTTTTTTCAGCAGCAGTTTTAAGAGAAGGAAAGAGACCAGGGCGGCCCCCAGGCAGGAGACCTGCCTCTCAGCCTGGAGGTACAACTCTTCCCACGCTGACAACCCACTTCGGCCACTTCTTTCTGAGGTTTGAGCCCTGAATTTTGGCCTACTCTGGGGAGTTGGCGCAGGCCCCACAGGGCCCCAGAAGTCTGTCCGGCATGGAGCACCCACGTCGGGACTGGATGACAGGGCATCAGGGCATCGGTGTGGTCTTGCAGAGGTATCCTTGCACCAGAGCAAACAGCCTGACCCCTAAGGCTGGGTCACTGGGCAGGGTTATCTTGGCCACCCAGAGGAGCCTGCCTCCAGTACACAGCGCGGCTTGGGGCCCTTTTCTCGTGCGCACCCCGCGGGTCCGATCCGGCTGCTCGCGTTCCTTACAGAGCTAGGAGTGGGCAGATGAAGCACAGCAAAGACTCAGAGTCCCACTTTACTCTTTGTTCCCACTTAGGTCCCATCTCCAGCTTGACACTGGGCACCGAAGAAGCATCAGCGTCAGCTTTGCTTCTACTACTACAGGACCAGCAAAGGATCATCTTGCAAGAGCTCTGTAGTTACCTCTTCTTCTCCCTCCCCTGGTGTGTGTTAGTGTGTTAGTGTGAGTGTGCGCGCGTGTGTCGGGGTGTGTGTGTGTGTGTGTGTGTGTGTGTGTGTGCGCGCGCGCTCTCTACTCTCCGCAGCTGGTCAATCCCTCCAAGGCCCTGTGTTACTCTTAAATTCTTCTCCCTCCTATGCACCCGCCACCTATCTTTGCAGCTAACAGTCCACAAGGGAGGGCCTAGGCTCACAGAATTCCCTTCTCTCCGCACTCTCGGACTCCGACGCCGGAACCGAACCTTCCTCCCCGCCTCCGACCCTTGCGCTTGCTCCGGCACGAGTGGCATTGACTTTTCCAATGTAATGACTTATGAAAGATATAATCATGTGTTAAATTGAATCCTCCGTTTAACTGTTAATGGTGTGCTCTGGGCACATTTACGTATTAGATGCTATGGTAACTAATTACCACTAGAAAAAAGGATAATACACTTCCTAGACTTTGAAAAATAATGATGAGAGTTCACTTCTCGGCTGGCAGCACATCGTGGCAGCTCGGCCGGGAGGAGCGAGGGAGCGAGTGGAAACCCGAAAGTGCGCGCTTGGAACGCGGGAGGTTCTGAGTCCCGGTCCGGAGAGGCCCCGTAGTCAAACCTTTAATGAAAATGTGATTCCGATGGAAAAGTAAAAAGTAGAAGGAGGAGGGGCCAACTACACAATGGTGCCCCTAGACAAAATTAAATTGCAAAACATCAGAAACATAAATAAGTTTTTCTCACAATTAAAATGCAGGTAAGACTCAATTATCCACGTGCCAAGCAACTTTACATCAATTAACATTTTTTGGTTGTGTTGGCAAAATAAATGAGCCCGTCTCCTGTGCGCTCTGCGCTGGCATTTATACCTTGAGTGTTACTGGATTTGCCAAGCCAATAAGCTGCAGGTTGATTTAAACTCGGCCTTTTAAATCAAACTTTAGTCACGATAGGTGGAAGGAGGGAAACAGGAGGGAAAACCAGGAGCCAGTAATTTTAGTGGGAGCGTAGAAACAACTCTCAGAGTGTGAGAGTCCTTTTCTCTGGGCCAGATCTCCGGCTCTTCTGATCCATTGATGTGTTTGCTAGAACCAGGGTCCAGTGGGCTGTGTGGGATAACCAGGAGGCTGTTTGCGCCCTGGTCTAGGCAATTATTCGCGTTGGCGACCTTGTAGGACCAGACGATGGGGATGGTGACCTTCTAGCTGGTCCACCAGCCCTGGGCTGCGGACAAACGGAATGCCGTCCACAACAACTCAAGCGCCCACTGCGCAGTCTGCAGGCGCTGCGTTCCCAGAGGGACTCGGATCCGCAGCTGGAGAGCACCCCTTGTCCGCGGGCGTTCCGGGACCTTCCTATGAGCGCAACTTCCCTCCAACATCCAACTTCCTCGGGACAAAAAGCGAACTTCAGGGGCTCTGCCTCAAACTCTCTTTCGTGGGTGGCACTAGGATAGCGTTATCCCCTGCACCCCTGCTTGCGTAAGGGTTCGCGAATAGCTGCCAGGTTTGTAAGGAGCACCCCACAGCCAGCCGCACCTAACCCAGGAATTCCGCGAAAGGGCTCCGGTTTTAAATGCCAAAAAGCTCTTCGCTTGCTCACAGGGCAGGGAAACTCTTTGCTCGCTTTCCCTGAGGTTTGATTTGGGTTCAGTTCTATCATTCTTTCTAAATTACTCGTCTTAATACGATCCAGGAGACTTTTTCTGAACTATTGCAAAAATATCAGGTATACATGTGTGTGTGTGACTTTTTCTTTCCCTTCTCCAGTTTTCTCTAATTCGGGCAATACAGAAGCACAGATAACAGAGCTCTAAAAGAGAAATTACTGGACTGGGAAGGTTATACTGCAAAGAAAGAGGATCTTCCAGTTACCAATCCCTACCCTCTCCACCCCTCTACCTGGGCAAACCTATTTCACAAGTCACCAGGATGCTTTGATGGGGAATTGGCTTTAATGATGCACAATGTGATATCATTCTCCTCCCCAGCTTGGGAAAGAGTTAATTCTTTCCCAAAGATCATAGTTGCCCTTGTCTTTTCAACCTGATTCAGAGATGTAATAAAATATGAAGCAAATTTATGGTCTGTTTCAAGCATTTTATTGCTGTATTTTTAAATTCATATATGCACATATAAGAACTATGATCTGTGAATAATTTGAAATGCTATAGTAGAATGATACATTTTAGATAAAACATAACCATATCTTTATATAATTGTCTCAGATTAAAATAAAAAAGAAAAATAGATTTCTAATGTGGACCAAACTGAAAAACTAATGACAGCCATAAACTGCTAACCAACCATAAATTAACATCTTCATCAAATGCTAAAATGGTATCAGTGGTTATATAAAGCAATTATTATTTCCCCTTATAAGTTTTAGAATAAAGTTCAGGGATATTTAAAGGATCCATTATTTACAAATGTTTCTCAATCTTAAAGATTTCATTTTTTTATTAGGAGGATGGTTGCAACTCAGATCTGCCATGTTAATAGAGGTGTTTAGAGATGAGAATTTAGATTTAAACATAAAAATGCTTCATGGCCTAACCTCATTTTGGTACATTTATCCTGCTCTGGCAATTACTGAAGAACTTAGTGCAAGGATTTCTCTGTTAAATATCCTTATCTAGAATTGATTTAATAAACCATGTGATTCAAGCATTTTAAGAAAAAGAATATAAAAAAAGAAAAAAATATTCTTATCTACTTTTTGAAAAGAGAAGGTAAATAATATCTTATTATGAGAGAGACTCAGATTATACACCTAGCTAGTTAAAAACATTAAATCATGCATTGTCTAGTCAAGTAAGTACAGCTACATTTGCCACGTACAAATGCAGTACTCTCACAGAACTATGGTCAAAATTCAGATGCCAGGCTGAGCCTCTGCCCTCTAAGACTTTGATGAAAGGAAATGATTTCCTTCTTCTAAGCAGGCCTCCACAGAAACATGAAGAACCAAAGAAGAGGAAAGGACATCTATCTATTAAGTGCCTAACTTGCCAGGAAGCAGGATCAGTTAATACCTTGGTCTAAATAACTTAATTTCCTCTTGGAGAAATAGCAGGCATATATCTCTTTAAAGTGTAGATTTCTCAAGAGAGTGAAATTAAACAAAATCTGCAATTACTCAGCAAAGTAAGCTCTTTTAAAAATTTAGAATTTATTTTTTTTATGAAAACAAAACAATTATTTGGACTATGGAGGATCTGGGTAGCTCACAAACTCAGATGATTTCTGCTACCCAGTTGTTATTTGCAGGATGTTGTCTCGATAGAGTTGTTGTGGCTGACTGTCCCCAAAGGTCAAGGATTAACTTAGAACTTCAATTGGTTCAGTTCTAGGACCACTCCTTAGTTTAATTTTTTTTTTTTGCAAGCATTATTTAGTCTGAGTACTCCTTCTTGAAAAATAAAAACTATTTTTGTAACTCTTTTCTATGTTTAAATTTATTTCAAAATAATAAATTTTAAAAATAAATACCTACTTGTACAACACGGAAAAAGTACTGCTACATATATTGTTTTAGCTTCAGAAAATATTCAAAAGATTTTTCAAATACTTTTAACAATATTCCATTTAAAGTATAAAATAAAGGCATTTCTAAAATTTTCAATATACTCATTAGTTTTTAGAATTATGGAATCAAAAGTAATTTCATTTAAACATTCATTTAAACATAAAAGACAAAAGCATTTATTAAAAACTTTGGGTTATCTATCAGATAATAATGATATGTACACTTTATGTTAACTACAGAGGCTAGTTCTTACAAATAAAAGTAATGAGGAGTAAATATTCTCTTGCACACAAATGAAAACCCCCAACTAATACATGCTTCATATTTATAAATGATTAAATGTGGCTCAACAATGAATCATTAGATAGTCATACCTTTACCTGTTATTTCTATTTCTCTGGTTTCTCCTATAAGCACAAACTGTAGTAAGGGAAATAAAGTGCTTCATGACTCTATCTCTAAATATTTACTTTCTGTGTGGTCTGCAATATATCGTGTCCCTCCTTATGAAAGGCAATACATTTAGGAATTGAGAACATAAACTATACTTCAGATAATTGGCAGTAAACAATATCATGTACTCTTTAAACAATCCAGCATAACTACTGAGTATTTTTTTTTTTTGTCCAGCTCTATCCTAAAAAGAAAATACACAATACTACTCATATATGATCACGGTTAATTCCAGAAAGTTCTGCAAATTTTTATAAGTGTTTTATAGAGTAAAATTAAAAGCAAAGATAATTATTTCACAGATTGCCCATTTAATGACATAATTTATGCTAGTTGGTAAATAAACAATACTGACTGGTTCAAATGAGCAGAGGTATCTTCTAAGAGAGGTTAGTTCCTGTTAGTGGACTTAACCTTCTAACAGACTTCTAACAAAGTCTAAGGTGAGTTTCTGTAAAACATCAGTGACTCACGAGAGTGTTTCTTAGAAAAGCCAAGTGTCCAAGTGAAATACTGTATGTACGGTTACTGAAAGAGCCACTATTCATTTTCAATAGCATTCTGTATTATATGCTTTATTTATAGTTTGCATTTTAGTTTTATGAATAAATAGAATACTCTCCAAATACCACTCATCTTTATTCATGAAAAGTGAAGAGCTCTGCAAAAGACAAAGACCACATCTAATGAGATCTCTCTCCCATTTCTCGTTCTTATACATCTCTCCACAGAATCATAGTGATTATTAAGAATTGTAAACTAGTAAGGTAGGCCTGCTTAAAATAAATATTAAAAACTTAGTGATATTTCCCAAATCTGCTATTATTTCACACATAAATAACTAGGTTAAAATATATTGAAAAATACCTGACTGTAACAATGTACTTTTAGGAGAGCATCAGAAAATAAGAATATATTATTATGTATATGGGGGAGGAGATGGAAGTAAGGAGATATTCAGAAGGCAAAGATTATTTTCCAAATAATTTTGGAACATATTTTATTTGTAATCAAATTATAAATCAAACATTTTTTATTTGTAATAAAATCTTCTATTATATAACAGAAGTTCTTGGTAGGAAAATAAAGAGACACAATCATTCATCTGGGCTTTAAAAGTTAATTTATTGAATTTTTGTTGAAAATTAAAGAAAATTAAGTATTAGATTTGCAAAGTACTTGTTTTTCTCATCTAACATTGTTTAAGACAATTTACATCCTCATAAATCCACATCTATGCCATTTTAAAATCAAAAGATAATATTAAATAATTTCAGAGAACCTTTATAAATAATACACAGCATTCCTGTGTCTAAAAGATATTTTAAATTGTAAGTATTACAAATTATCACCTATTTAAAATTGTTCAGCTGAGTATTTCATGAATTAAATTTATCTTACTCTAGAAAGTAGTATAAATAAAATGAACATTTCTGCTAAAAAGTTCAAACATTAGTGGTCACTGATCTAGATAAACATGATGAAGTAGAGTAATAATTGCTTTAGATAAATACTAAAGAGTTTTATGTGATCACTCATTATAATTTAAAATAATGCTACAGAGAATGTAATCTGGGCTTGCTAACTTTTTTTAAATTGAGTATGTGAATATGAATACCTAATTATGCAGTGCAAGTAAATAATAGTTTGCAATATTGGCAAATGTAAAAGGTTAAAAAAAGTGCACATTCTGAGGGCATGTAATTCTTGTTTATATAATTATTGCCATTCTTTATACCGAGATCAAAACTTAGATACATCTTGTGCTTTAGTCTTTGAACAGTTTTAAGATTCCACTCTTAAGTTACAAGATGATTACAGAAAATGTTAAAATGATAAAATGGAGGTGATACAAGGAAATACACCAGGAAAGCCAAAACAAGGTAGATAAAAGTTTTCTTCTAGGTTGTTTACCATTATGCCTGATCTATAATAAATACCTGTTTCTTAACTCCTTCAGGGTTTTAGTTTCTGCTAACCAAATGTTTCAATACTGTTGGTTGATATAAAATGATATCTTGGGTATTAGTTATCTATTTGCTTTAATTTGAAATTTAGGTGAAATGATAAAAATGAAAAGATGGATTTTTACAACAATTTTTAAAAAAAATTCTGGAGCCCCAATGACTATATTTGGTTTTGGTTATTTTATCATATTATCACAATACCTGTTGTATATGGTTTTAATGTGTGTAATTACAGTGACTTCTCATTACAGAACACTACTTTGGGATAACTGATGGAGGGCCAGTTAGAACTAGTGATAAATCTGAACTTCAAAATAGTTTTAAAGAGGTAAGTTTATAATCATGTGATAATAAATTGGTTGTGTATATGTTGTTTTCCCTAACAAGTAGTGTGTTCTTGAAGGGAAAGGGTAATCCAGTGTTTAGCATCTATAATTTTCATTATAGCATATCTATAATAGAGGAAATGGTTGATAAATGTTTGGTTGAATAAATGAATAATCAATTAACTAATGACTATAAAAAACTATTCCCTTTAACAAATACATAAGAGCAATTTTTAAAAGGCACAACATTGTTTAAGTATCTCCATTGAACTTTACATTGGTACACTGCTTTATATCAATATTTTTCAAAATAAATTCACAAATGTTTCTGTGTTTATTCCTTATAAAGAATCCTGATGTCAAAGGCCTTACTTTTATTTTGCAAATAAGGACACTGAGACACTGAGTGGAAAAGTGACTTTACATCACAGTTAGAATCTATGTCTTTTAACTGATTTCTCCATGACATTTTTTTTCTATTCATAAACATTATTTAATTATTGGATTGAAGTCTGTCACAAGAGTCACATGTTTTGCTTTGGTTTTACTGTCCATTCCTTTTACATAATCTTTTCTAACCATTTTATTTATTCTTACTTTCTATTCTAAATTTATGTACACACTTTTAATTATAAATTAAGCAGAAATTCGAACAGAATAATTTCCTGTGTTCTCTCTGCTGTAACATCACAAATGTGTACTACTAAGTTGAATTTAAGGAATATGGAGGTTTCCATTTCAGGCAATATGGCGACTGCATGTCCTAGTATAAAAAAGAAACAGACTATGCCGTATGGCAGGCAAGAGACAAAGCCCGGGGCCCAAGCTAGTCATGCATCTGTGTGTGTGTGTCTGTTTATCTGTGAGTGTGTGAAATACAAGACCTCTGTATAAAGCCAAGAACCTGCAAAGCCAACATACTTAGTAAGTGAACTAGAAAGAAACTTTGCTCCACAGTGCAAGACTGTGGGTATATTTGCCGGTCTCAGCCTTGGCTCTGGGTAAAAGCAAACAAATAAAAGAACCCCCAAAAGTATCTCCTGTCTATTTGTAATAACAGAGTTGCATTTTACCTGATTTAGGTCTGGGAGGCATAGTACCCGTGTAGCCTGACCTCCCCCATCCCAGATAATCAAGCTGAAATTTTAAAGTGATCTGAGTTAGCAAGTAACATCAGCAGCAGGACAAAAGCAAACACAAATTTTCTCTGGAAGAATGCACTTCAAACTCAAGTCTTAAAAGATTTTCAGAGATAAAGGACCAAGGAACATGGGCTGGTAAAAAAGCCATCCCAGGTAAGAGTGAAAGGAAAAATAAACATAAAAGTATAGAATCATATCTACAAAACACTGATGATTTGGAAATGTCTGATACAGAATGTAAAATGTTTGCTTAATATGATTAAAGAAATGAAAAAAGATATTGAATGCGTGATGAAGGAACAAGATACTATCAAAAATGACCAGCAGATATGAAGAACAAAAGAGAATTTTTAAACTGAAAATGTAATCATCTGAACTTAGCAAACTTGGTGGAATGGCAAACCTGAAGGATGACAACTTGGAGGCTTGTGCTCTAACTCAAAATCAACCTTGGAGATCCCAAAGAATGGAGAGTGTTGGATGGTTCTGAGGATGGAACATAACGAATTTAGAACATCTTAGGGAGAGTGAAGGTTATCATGGACTACATGTGTGTGTAGGAAGGGGAAAGGTTGGGGACAGGGTACGTACCAGTCCAGAGCTGAGGGTAGCTGGGCACAATAGTGGGAGGATTAGGTGATGGAAGAGTTTTTAACACATTAACTGTCATATGAGTTATATTTAACTCACACTAGTTTTGAGCCCAGGGCCTTGTGAAGCATATGTAACTGTAGTTGGTTTGTGAAAATCTTACTTGTTGATATTCTTATTGTTACAATTAATATTGACGCTTTAATTGTATATAACTCATGCATGGAGAACAATAAAAAAATAACACATTTTTCATTAACTCACAAAGCATCATTTTGTTTTTGAAGTTTTTATTCTATTTTCATAATAAAACACCATGGCTCCAAGGGAAAAAAATTCTTTTCTAGGTGGCAGTCAATGTAAGAGCCTTGGCCTCTCTTCCTCATTAACTGTCCCACTTACAGTATCCGCCATGGGGTGAACAGATCATTAAAACATGGTGGGTGCACATTATGGAATACTAAGCAGTAGCTAGAAGCAACAGATTAAATATAGTATATAAAGCGATATGAATATATTTTAAGATATATTTTGTAGCTTAATCAGAAAATTAAGGAAATGATATATAGAAAATACATTTATGCAAGTTAAAAACATAGGTACTCAAGATATTAATATATATTATATAAAATCATACACATAAAAGACACAAATCAAACACATTAGAATATTTGCCTTTGACAGGAAGGGTATGATGGTGGGGATTAGGGACAAAATAAAACAAGTAAATAAAGCTAAAACCAAATATAACAGAGTATTATGAACTAAGGAGTATAAGGAATGATTACCCAACCCTGTGAACCTGAAGTTAAAATAAAAGCAAGGAAAAAACAAACTTGATGGATGAGCTCATGAGCAGATTAGACACATTGTACTGAGAAGAACCTGGAAGAGGTATCTAAACAAATTACATAGTATGTAAGTTAGAAATAGAAAATGTGGTAAGAAAGGGTCAAACTAAAACATGGTGTGTGGAGTGAGAAGATCTAATGTACAGTCTGAGAGAGGTAATATTCAAAAAGACAATTCCTGAGAATATTCCATACTTGAGAAGAGACATCTGTTCTCAGACTTGAGAAGCAGCACTACATGCAAGCATGATAAATAGAAAGAAATTAGGAACAGCAAAGACGAAGAGAACATGTTAAAGTGGTCAGAAAGAAGAGACAGAGGACCTGCTGAGTAATTCAATTGACTGACAGCCAACCTCTCTATAACAAGGTTGGATGTCTTAAAAATATGCTGTGAAGAAATAACTGTCAACTTAGACTCGTGCATAAAGCAAAACCATCTTTCAAGACTGAGGGTAAGAATAAGGACATCCTCAATCAGGCAAAAGCAGAATTTTCACTGGCAGACCTTCACTAAAGGAGCGTTCAGAGCATGGACTTCAGGAAGGAGAAAATACTGCTAGAATATTTTATTTACTTATTAAGTATTTTTTAATGTTATTTAAAAAATCAATTTCTTTTTTAAACACAATAGCAAATTTCTGAAATGTTGAAAGTCCCAATTAATGCAGCAAGAATTAACTGGGCTTTATTACCTGCCTTTCCTGTTTATATAGTGTATTATCATTTATGTCAGATGCCAATCACTTGGTATTCTGTTATTAGACATCTTTGAATCATTGATGCAATGGTGCATGTCATATGAAATTATATTGCATTACATAATATTGTAATTCATAATACACAAAAACTCCATGCCCAAAAGATGAGATGTCATCTCATCAAGCAAATACTGCTACCTGGTTTCTCAGTTAATATAAATGGAAGCACTTAGGAAAGGGTTAATTGTAATGTGGGCATAACCCTTATAGCCAAATGGCATAACCTACAACCAATGCTGTAATGATTTCAACATTTGCTATTAAAATAAACCTAATACTACTCTCTAGGGCAATTGCTGAAGATATAATAAGTTTTGTGTTTTCTTATATATTAAGTCTTATCAGTATCTAACTGGAATATGAGAGGTCTTATATAACAAGAAATTTTGTTCTATTGAGCCATAGTATACAAAGTAATAAACAGCATTTATGGATGATTAAATATCGAAGTAAAATTGAAGCATTTACTCTACTGCAAAACTCATTTAATGCAAATGTACCCTGGCAACATAGATATTATTGATATTATACCTGAAAGGAACATTTTCATCTAGTGTAGCTCATGGAAATTTAATTTCCTTCTTCTCTGAGAATTTGGAATTTGTTAGACTGTGTCCATTTTCAGCACAATTTTCCAGTAGTACACAAAGTGTATTTTTACATATTAGAGAAGAATTTGAGTGACTTGAAAAATCCCACAGTGCCAAATCCATTGCTGGGAAGGTACATTTATTATAGCAGGTGAAAATGACAATAAACAGAAACAAAAAATAACTACTTTGAGCTTATCATTAAGTTTGTTTTGATGTCAATTTTCATGCCACCATCCTCTTTTATTTTATGATGGGCTTTGTGAGCAAGTACAAACTGGATCGATCTCAGATCAAATAGAAATTGGCACATTTTAAACAAATAAACAAAGCAATTACATGTGCAGAAATTAAAAACAAATAGATGGTCTTAGGGCATTTTGGTTCATTTTGATAGATTTCTTTTATTTTCATTTAGCTTTTCTAAGATTTTACCTTGTACCTAAATAAAACATCAGACTTTGGATGCTGAATACCAAACAACAGGCGCTTGTAGTTTGGTTCCATAGGCTTATCATCAATTATTTCTAAATCAAAGTAAGTTAAAAGTATTATCAACAATTGCTTAATTTCAATAACTGCCAAAAATCGGCCTGGACATTTGCTGGCTCCATATCCAAACGGCATTAGGTAACACTTTAGCTTTTTCCCTCTTTTATAAAAGGTGGTTTTCTTCTTACCATCTTCTACAAAACGATCATATCTAAACTCCTGTGGAGAATGGAAGAATAGAGAGTCAAATTAAAATTTTACATGAAATGGTTTGAGTTCAGGTCCACAAAGTTGCTAGCTCTCACTGTCTGTCTTAACAGCTTTCTTTTTAATCAGGCAAAGACCAGAAAGCAAAACTTCACCAAGTGCAAATCATGTATGAACTTTAAAAAAACTCAGATGCTACTATTAGGAAGTTACTTTTCCCATACCAAAGTGAAATCTGAACACTTGTATGACTTTTTTTCCTTACTCATATTTCTCTGCTATGATGAGCTTCCTAAGTATAGAGGCAGTATCTCTATTTTTGCTGCCTACAGTGGGCCTCACATATGGACACTCGATATACCCATGTTGGGTGGAAGGCAAAGGCTCCTATGAGACTGCCATGGTCACTATGGACTAATGAATCCTACTCGCCACAGGAATTACCTGTCGATCACTAATTTGCTTTTCTCTTATTCCTTCCCAAGAGCTACTGATGAATGAGAACTACGAGTTTAAGACTCAGTGCTTATGTTTAGATTAAATGGACATAAAATAATATAATTCAGATAAAGCACTAGAGATTTTGTGGAACTAAGGCACAAAAATCAACCTTGCTTGGTTTTTGATGCTGTAGTGAATTTCTCCTATGAAAGTTCTATTAGAATGAACTCTCTTTTGGTTTTCTCTAGAGTGGCAGGTGTTTCTGATGTTTTCACAAACAAGTTATATTGTTACAGAAAATTATGGGACTGCTTTATCACCATCTTAATTTCACTTTGCTGACACTGGGTTATGGTTTAACTTTCACTTGGTTTTCTTCAAGGGGACTGAGTGACCTTATTTTAGTCCATGTGAATTAAACCATTGATGAAATTAATGCTCGTGGCTTGCACGTTACCAACCAAGTATTTCCTGTAGCTTGTGCTCATGAGCATTAGACCTGCTCAGCACACAACTTTGACATGAACTACATGAAGTCTATTGTAAGGAAGTAGGTCAGATCCAAAGCATTTCAGATTAAGGTGAAAACCCTACAATATAAGCATAGATTATGAATCCAACACAAACGATCTAGTTTTTTATGCCATGTCAGTGTTGTTAGTGTCAGTGAATCATTTCTTTTAAAAGTATTGGTTGTACCCTCCTTCACCCAGGATACTTGTTTTGATAAGTATTTGAGCTTAGAAAAACTTAGAGTAGTTTCTATTCCCCTCCAACTTGTAAGTCAATGCAATGATAATGGCAAAATTAATCTGTATTTTTATAACTGCTTAATCCCTGACAATGAACAATCTGAGTTCTTTAGAACATAAGTGTATTTTACCACAGTTCTAGGATGTATCCAAATAGGATATAATCAGTATTGAATGAAAAAACCCTTTGTAGATATGCACTGTTACTGGAGCTAGAGTTACTGTGTGGAACTCTCTCCTGGTGACCTTCTTTGATTCCTGGGGCTTAGGCCTCATTTCCTGACCTTAGCTCTGCTGATTCCAGTTTGGGTTATGACTTTTTACTGTCTTGACATCATAAATAAGCCTGAAATCATCATGGCTTTTAGATTCTTCTTTGTGAAAATGAATGTGCTGCCCTTTGAGAGTAAACACATGATGCAGGACTGCTTTGCTCCCCACAGTGACCTTCAGTTAGGGTTTACATCCAATTCCCTCCAGCTTCCACTCAATCAGTAAGGCCACTTCTCTAGCTTCCATCACCTTCTCTTCCAACTTCTTCATAACAAACGTCTTAGAAATTCCTATTTAGTTATTTATTTTATGAAACAAAAAGGGAAATGCCCACTGTCTTTAGCTCTGTGACCACCATCAAGCTCAAACAACACATGAGCATAAATATATTTTTGAGTTAAAATTTATTTTCAGTTTGTTCTATTGCCAGGATGGAGAGCCTGAGCAGGAACCAATGTTAGGAAGGGCCTGAGGCAACCACTGGGGATATATGGTTTTAGCCAAAAAGAGAAGGTGTCTAATAATCCCACTACCAAAATTTTGGGGTCACAGTGACACCGAAAAAAAAGGTCAGGAACTTCAAGATGTATCTATTTATTTGGAACAACATAGACTTTGGGATTCACCATGATGACTTAAATTCTTTGGTGACCATAATAAACTAAGTGCTTCATAATTAAGAGGGGACAATGAAATGGATGAGAACAGAGAAATCACAAGAGAAGGTGTGAGACACTGAAACTCCCCACTGTTCCTCTAATGATTGTTGCAGTTGATTCCCCAATGCCATTCTTCTGCATAAGATCTGTCTAGGCACCAATCCTGGAAACCATATTGCTCTAGCCTCTGGTTTGGGATAGGGTGTATAAACTAATTTGGTCAGTGCTACTGGGGAGAAGTCTGTGGGGGCATCTAGGAGAAGTTTCCTTCTTGTGAAGCAAGTAAACAAAATGAAATGGTTCATTACCCTTCTTCTTCTGGACCAAGTTGTGTGTGACCATGACGTCTAGAAATGCTGTAGCCATCCAGCCATGAGGCTGAAGACAGAGTAACCCACAGGAGATGGCAGAACCAAGAAGTTCCAAGGGATTGGAGCTGTCACACTGACTTACTTACGTCAGTATTTTTAAAGCCTCCAACAAAATGCTATTTCTTAGTAGAAGTTCCATATATGTTTGTTGAATTGATAAATACATGAGAATAAAGTATACTTTAAAAGCAATCATCAAGCTTTTGAAGAAAACATAGCTATTGAAAGAGTAAGTAAACATGTAGAGAATGATGAGTAGATGAATATTCAGTATTTACAAACAGTGGGAAAATGGTATAATATTGAAGCACTATAAATCAAGATTGGATAGAGGATGCAATTTTCTGGATAGAGAAGAATTTTTGGTATACATGACAAAGGAAGATTGCATAACACTCTAATTTGTGTTCTCCAAATACTATGTTTAGTTCAGTTCAACAGATTTTTTTAGCACTTCCTGTATGTGAAGCATTGAAGTTACAAAGGAATAAAACATGGTCTTGCTGAGGTAGGTGATGCATCATAGGATCATATCTTACATCCACTCAATTCATAATTTTGGGCATGATAATCTAAGCGAGACAAAAGATATGACTTCCTAGTAATAAAAACTGTTGATGTTTTGAATGGATGGCTAAGGGGCTGCACTGTTACTCCTGGATTATAGCTGTCCTGTGGGCAAGGTGACAGTGCAGAAGTCCCCTTTTATCTCTGTGACTTGGGTTTAAATCAGCATTGCCCTCAGCCAGCTTGCACCAGTTTGTGAAAGTGGATAGATCTCTTCCCAACTCCCTTTTTAGGGTCTTCACGTTGCTAACATGAAAATGGCCAAGGTGGGAGTACTTACACCACTGAAAATTGGCAAACACTACAAACCAAGGTTTCTCGGAGGGAAACTTTCAATATGGTACTTCCAACATGGTAGGCGTGAAGTGCCAATTCACTGATAGGGCAGGAACATGCTCAATATGAAGCATCTGCCCATGAGAAAGTAGCCATAAGATATAGCCAAGTCCCTATACTGAAAGTTCGTAATGGCAGGGGACTTTTTATTTCTATGTCACCCACTATGCCTATCAAAGTGCATTTTGGACAGTAAATGCTCACGTTTGTTTCCTTGAAGTTTCCTAGTGGCATAATCTCTATTTCAGTTTGAGATACAGATGAAAAACTATTGAGAGTGCTTCCTCATCTATCGTGACTAGTATATTCTAAGAAAAGTAGCAACAATCAAAATAATATTGATACCACAATTAATATAGTGAATTAGGATTTTTTCAAAAGCTTTCAAGTGTATCCATCATCTTATTATGATAAATAATAAGTAACGTAATGCTGAATTGCATGAGTTTAAACAGGACCTTTCAACTTCAGAGTTTTTAGTGGATAGTCCAGGTTTCATAATTACATTGTTATTTCACCATGTTTATTTATTTTAGGAAGCTACATTTTATGGTTATAATAATGTGTTGCCATCTTAAATGTTTGACGTTTCTTCTCTCTAAGCCCAACAGTGTCATCAGGTATCTCTTTATCCCTTCTGGCCTCTGGACTTAGGAAAACCAACCAACAGATCTGGTCTTCTCTGTAGCTGCAGTTCTGGATTCTGCAGTTTTGCAGAAATGAAATCTTCACTATTACTACCAATTATTTAAGAGTTAGTGGCATACATCCAGGATAATGATAGGTGTGAATTTGGGAAAGCTCTTAGAAAAATTTTAAGAGCTATCCACTCCTAGCTAATTAATAGATTAGTCTTTATTGGATAGTATTTATACCTTTGGAGAGAGAGGAAGGAGAATCAGAAAGTGTTTCCTTTGCTCTCTCTCATTGTTTTAAATTTCACTTGGTAATTTGTCCTCCCACATAGGAAAGGGCCACCTGAATACCTAACATTACAATAAGCTGAGCAACTAGCATTCAGGAAAAGAATAAACTGTTAGCACAGAAGTTACATTTTGGTAACACTTATAGGCCCAATTAGGTCTCAAAACACCTTTTCTTTATCCCACGCTGTGTTTTAAAATTTATTTTCCCAAATATTTGAAAATTCAAAGCAACACTCAAAAGTCTACTTTTTCAGGTTCTTTTTAAGAAAAAAAATCAAAATAACTTGTCCAAACCAGATCTAAATGCTTGCCAGACCTGAGGGCTAGTTCAGAAGTATCTAGTGATCTTCTTTAGATGCCTCCTGGGGTCTACTTTTGCCATAGTTCTTACCACTCCCAATAGTACTGCTATATTATACCCAAGCCAGCCACTTGTATATTTGGTCTGTCTAGGCCTAGTCTATATTTGAATACACAATATCTGTCCTAATTTTAAACTTTAACTGAAACATATTTTCATTTTCAGTACATTCATCCATCCAAGCATCCCTTTATTTCACTTATATGGATACGCTCCTCTGTGCTGGGCACTGAGAATACAGCGATAGAGATGACACAGTCTTTCCCCTTTGGGAGCTTACAATATATGCGAGCACAGACAGGCAAACAATTGCAAAATACTGTGTTCTGTGCAGCTTAACAAAGGTACACACAGGCCACAGAGTGAGCAATGGCAAATTCTCTGAGGGATGCGTTGGGAATCCCGAAGCTCATCAAAGAAGTGATTAAGGGAATTCTTGTGAAGTACTTTGGAGCATGCTTGGTGCACAGGTAAGGAGAGACATTCCAGGAACAGGCAGATGCATGTGCGAAAGCTTTCCAATGTGAAGGAAGACCATGGCCTATCTTTGGAATGCAATATTCTAGAATCTCTTAGAGCTCAGACATTCTGAAACCATGCCTCATTGAGTTGGGAACTATCTATGTTCTGCTAAGGCTCTTGTCTTTGTGTCTTAAAAGAACAGCTATCACTTTATCTGCAGTCAGCCTTACTCTTATTTTTTGGCCTAACAGCTATTGTCTGTTTTTTGCATGCAAGGTCTATAGGATACAAAAGGCAGGGAGCGACAAATATGAGTCCCTTATGAGCTCTTGGGCCCTGCTTTCAGTGACAAATGACTGATAACAGAAATTTTTGGAACTTTATTCTTTAATGTCAGTGCACAGTGGTTTGGGATGGACATATGTTATACGAGAATCTACAGCACCTACTTACTGCCATCCTAAATTGTTAAGAACCAAAGGAATAAATCTATATGCCTAATGGTGGTAGGTGCTCAGTAAATGTTTATAGAAAGAGTGATAAGACCTTCCCAAATGCTACAAAGTGGTTCTGAACTATATCATTTTTTTGTACCAGGAATTATGAGCATTCCATGACTCATTTCAAGAAAACAATGCCGTGGCAATAAATCAGCCAGTTAATTTTAACATTAGTCAGACATAATTGGCTAATGTTAAATGTAGTAAATAGTAGTGTTCATCAACTCAAGATAGAGCTACCCTAATGATGCTAAATCAGTATTCACAACACTGCAATTCTGTTCTGCCACTGATTTAGTATGAGGCAATCCCTTCTGATTACTATTAAGATTGGTCGATTTGTTATGTAAAGTTTGGGCGTTGCTGCTTAGTTTTCCACAGAAAAAATATAAATGAGCATACTCAATATTTAGCTTGATTTTAAGTTCCTGAAAGTATAAATCAAGGTCTTTTTTAAATCATGGGTGTGGGGGTTAGGAAACAGGAGGCTCCCTAAGAACCAATGCCATAAAAGACAGTAGAGACCTGGTAAATACTTACTGAGTATTTGTTGAGAACTTTAATGTTGATTTTACTATCATGCCATGAATGGTAAACTTTAAGACTAGTGGGAGAATCATATAATGAAAATAGTAAATAGATGAAAATTCATAGACAGAAATAAAGTTATTTTAAAATTTAGAAGTATTTTTCAGATATTAGCTATTCCTTTGTCCTATTTATTGAACATTTACTTATATGTGAATTTTTTTTGTTGATATTTACAAATGCAGAGATTAAGCTTGTTGACTGTGGGATATTCTTTCACTTGCTAATATTCTACAACCCATTTGTTATCATCATTCATATAATGCCTCTTCTTCTGAGACCCACAGAAACCGTATGAACGTTTTCCCCCCACATAAGTCATTTGCCTTTGCTGATGAAGTTAATGTCAATTTTCTTATTGTGTTTGAAGTCTGTCCTCTTCTTATTAATTTCCAAAATTCAACAATATAGTATTCCAGTCTAGCAGCAAAACATCTAACTTAGAAACTTGGTTTAAAAAGTGGTCCAGCTACTAACTGCTTAAAAAGAGCACAGAAATTTGCCTTTGAAAAAAAGCATTTTATGTACAAAAACTGCTGCAGCAACATTGCTTCATGAGAAGCACAGGCAGAATATGACTGCATTCAATTTGCATGCAGGTGGTGAATCTCTGAAGTGGTATTAAGGGATGAACCAGGGTGGATTAATTTCCAGTCTTTGATATTCATTAACTCCAGCTTCAGAAAAAAATACAAGGAGATGACACAATTACCCTCAGAGCTTCACCCGTGAGCAGCAGCTTTACAATCTCAGGTTCACAATGCCATACTAATTGATCAAGAAGGGGCACATACCTTTCCTAAGAGGTGAAAAAGTATATCGGCTTAACTACAACAGTGATGGCATTTGACTTTGGAATAGTCAACCCCACTTTGGAAACACTTAGCAAAATAGTTGTCTTTATTTATTCTCTAAGTCACCTGCCACTGGCTAGCCCTCCACAGTTTTCAGTAATTCTCTGCAAGCAAAACTTAGTTTTGGTTGAAAGGTAATGGTGGCCGAGGCTCAGTGCCCATTTCATCCGAGGCAATTAGCATTTAGTCTCATCATTGTATTTCCATTTATAGATCATGAAACCTTTCAAAGGTAGGTCTTTAGGAAACACTTCAGTAAAGAGTAAAACTTTCCCACTAGAATGAAAAACAGAAGTCATCAAGCTCCCCCAAATCCCTTCTGGAACAAAGTGGCGAGAGGAAGAGACAGAGATCAGGAGGAAGGGGAAAGGGCTTGATGGTTATTTACCTCTGGAGCATCAAAGACTTCAGGGTCAACATGCAAGAGTAAAGGAAAGATGGCTACCAAGTCACCCTTTCGTATATGGAAGTCCTTGATCTCTGAATGGAGAGTCAAATCCTCCTGCACAAAGCGAATGGAGGTCGTAGACGAGCACAGTCTCAAAGCCTCGAGAATGGTGCTTTCTGAAGGAAACAAACAAACAATAGCTTATTAAAATATGGCTGCTCCTGAAAAGTGCTCTCAATTTGCCACTAAAGCTCATTACTAATGGTCTTGATTCCAAAGGAAACCATTTCTTTATTACATCCACCCACGGAGCCCCAAGAGGGAGCCAAGGGCTGGCTGTCTATGGAGCGTGAGGAGGGGCAGTGGTCTGGCCCCAGCGCAGCTCAGGGGCATCTGACAGGCAAGAGGTAGCAGTGCTATATTTCGGCAGAAAGCCACTGAGATTTTGTAGGAAAGAATGGTCTGCAAGAGAGAAATGCTGTGTTATGGGTGAGTATACGTATTTGTCACTAAAACCATGTCCCAGTTAAAGTTCACTGCTGGGGGGTTATTTTACCAACCTTTAGAACTCTGATCCCTTTAAAGCCAGGCTTAGTCATTTAATAACCACTTAAGCAGTTAATAGTGAAGTAATTGTAGTAGCGCTTTCTGAGACAGCTTAACACTTAATTTCTTTTATGCTAGCTGTAAATAAAATGTGAGTCAGCATTTGCTGGAAAAATTTCAAAAAGAAAATACTTTTCTAGTATTCACAGGAAAACCATATTTTCCTCAGCATCCAGGGAGAATAATAGCCACCATCATATCCTGGAAGATTCCAGAAGCTGAATGTCCTTGCTTTCCCAATGGCCTTCACCTTTTGCTCCTAGCACGACAGATTTTATGGCTAATTTCCGGCAATTTATCCTGGCAGTTTGAGGAGGAATTCCTTTGGGAATAATATGCATAATTTGCATAAATCATTCTGATAGCATGCATATCAGCGTGCAGCTCCTGTCTAGGTCTGCATCTCTCTCTTCATAATCAAAACTGACTATGTTTCCACCATCGTGAATGGGTCCTAGAATATAAAGCTTGATTCTTTCTAATCAGCAATGTGAAAAAGAGCTCCAAGTGGAGTTTTTCCCCCTTCACATGATAACAAATGCTTGTGTTTATGACTTGCAATTTAGAAATCACACACACACACACACACACACACACACAGCCCAGTTTCTCAGTGTTCAGTAAGGCTCTGAAACACAGAGTACCCAATTATTAGTTTATTAAAGGCAGGCCCATCAGTGACGGCTTGCATCAGCCAAAAAATAAAAATAAATGTTATTTCAGTGAAATTTAAATCTATGCACAGCTTGCACAGGGATACCAACTAGCTTTGGGTGCCTTCTCCCAGGAGGTTTTTCCTTGAGCATGCATTTGTCTAAAGAAATGAGGCTGCGGTCAGCTTTGTGTGGCCAGTGTGGTGATTCAATGTGACGTACAGTGAGGCTGTGCATATTCTCTTGGACTGCCTTCGTTATTATAATCAGGCAGAGTCAAATCGGTTTGTTGGTGATGAGGCCAGAAAAGAACTTTGGTTTTGGAACATGGACTCTACTGCAGATAGCCACAAGGCACCTGACACGACAGATTTCAGCTGGCCAGACACCAAAGACCAACATTTCTATGGTGAAAAGCAAGGGTCGGCTTCCCATGTACTGCTGCTGGCTCTGTTGGATCAACAATAGCATGGCATCATCTTAGCTTGAGGTGTGAAATGGTAGCTGACATATGTAGCAGTGCTGTTCACCCAACAAGTCCAGTAGGGGTGTGGGAAGAAGAAATACAAAAGCAAAATAATTGTGGGGTGGCTGCTGAGACAGGGCAGGCATTTAATAGTCCGTATAACATGGTCACATTGGATTGGCTGATGTGCTCTCGGGAAGCGTGGCAGCTTGCGCCCACCGCAGTATCACAAATGACAATTGGGCAAGCATATCTTATGCAGAAGTTAATCACAATAATGGAGCACAAAGTGTGGCTTAGCGGTCAGATCGTAAGTGACAAATCTGTTTTACCTTCCAGTACCAGTTATGTGTGCAAGATGAGGTTGGCTCTCGCTCCGAGCGATCACGCCGATAATCATTAGACGACGGAAGTAATGAGTTGCGTTATTATCAACAATGGAGAGCAGAGCTTACATGGCTCTGCAGTACGACCTACAGACACAAAAGCCAGCAGCTTTTCCACCAGCCCCAGTACGAATGCAGGCAGAGCTATACGTTGAGAAGAATGACAACTGCACAATAAAAAAAATTGCAGCCTCTACTTGTAGTTGTCATAGTTGAGCAGACACCAGCCAGTGCCACTGACAGACCAGCTGGGCCCTGGGAGGACTTCCATGCTGCACCAGGAGGTACAGTAAATTATCCTGCACGGTATAGCAACATCTGTTTCTGTGCTAGTGCCGAACAAACAAGGCAATTTAAAACATACCAAGGGATAACCAAGCAACAAATGAACATGACCCTCATTTTTTCCCCCTTCTCACACACGAGGTGCTAAACTTCATTGTGCAGGCACTCCATGAAAGAGAAGCCAGGTTTTTATTTGATAAGGTGTTGTCAGAGAGATTTTACATATTTCCAAAATGGAAAGAAAAAGCTTATAGTATTGTTATTCTTAGAATCTTCCCCCTTCTATCTTCATTTCTTTTATACCAAAGCTAGCACTCAGTTCTCAATTCGCTCTAGAATTAAAAAAAAAAAAAAAACTTTCCATATACTTATAAATATTCAGTCTTTAAACCTAATTTGCTATACTTAGTTCACATGCCTTCAAGCATTTGTCTTCCAATTTCCACTGAATAAATGCGTACTAATGAGAACTAGAGCAAGCTGCTGAGGCAAAGCTGGGTGACTTGGGTCTGGCCTGCCACCAGCTTGTGATAGGCGGGCAAATTGAGTTAAAATGAAAAGTCTTGTCAGCTGAAATTCAACATGGTAGCCAAACAGCAAGCTGTCAATCATCCAGCCAAAACAGGGGACTGCAGGTAATAAAAGGTCATTGTGAATCATTAGTGCACTTGGCTTTCATATGGAAGTTAATTTTAATTAAAGATGATCTCTATCTGCAAATGTTTTATAAAACTTATTGTGCATAATGGATTGTTCATTTATACTAACATTTAGCAGGTAATAGGACCTTCTGATTATTAGAATGTATTGTCAAAAAATGGCTATCAAGAATGCAAATATTTGGGGGATAAAATTTACACCAGGCACTGCAAGGTGCCAACAATTCTAACTGTGATTAAGATAAGGCTGCCTGTTATTTATTAAGAACTGAGCTTTACTGACTGGTGTATGCTAGGAAATTGGGCACAATTCAGTGCCTGCACTACCTTCTTCACTTGGCTGGGGAAGACTTGTTTCTCTTTTCAGGATATAAAACTATCCTGATTAAGTATCCCTTCCAAACAAAAAGCTGGGGAATGTCTTGAGCTAAGATGCTTTGTAACACAACTGTGAAAGAAAATGACAAATGAAAGGAAATGCTGGTGAAAAGAAAAAGGCATATACATTTTCTCTTTTGCCCTCAGATCTCAATTCTGGCTATAATAATTGACAGATGATTCTCATTTGCAGATTTAAAGCACTAAAGCAGCTCATGGCAATCAATAATGCATGTTACAATGCAAAAACAAATAAGCACATCCGAGTTTCTGCCTCACACTTAGGCCATGTCTGTGTCTGTGGAATGAATGTACTGTGACATGGCCAGGCTGTTAATTTGGGTCATCTTAATGATTGGTGCAGGCTGGCATGCCATCTGATTAGCCATGGTGATCAGTGGATAGCAGCAATGGATGGAGTGAAATGAACAGCCAGGCCCTGCCACAGTCACTGGGCCTGAGCACTTGGGCAGGCACAAAGAGAAGGTGGGGAAGGGCTGGATATGGAGGTGGTGTGCTCTAGCAGGCGTGATGAAATGGAGTGGGGTGTGGTGTGGTGTGGTGTGTGTGTGTGTGTGTGTGTGTGTGTGTGTTTCTATATAACTGTCTTCAAGACAGGTGAGAAGGTAAATAAGAAATTGTGATAATCATTTAATTTAAGGCAAAATCACTAATCTTTCCCTCAACAATTGTATATTTTAAGTTAAAAATAAACCTGAATTGAAACCAATGCCTACCTTCACTCTGCATTGCAGATACAGGCTTTTAAATTGCTAAAATTAGAAATGTAAATTCAACATTAACATATTCCATAACCGTTTACTAAGGTTCTACTCTGCTGGGGGTGCTGGGGCATTTTGCTACTGGTAGGAAAAGGGAAGGGAGAGTATGGATTTGGCCTTCATGGACACCACAATCTAGGTGGTTCGAAGTTGGAAGGTAAATGTTAATGGTACATATAGATTCTTTGGTAATGTTCCCAAGATCCTATTTAAGATATTGCACAATTCCTTTTATTTATTGACTTTCTAAATTAACAAATAAAAATTATATATATTGATGGTCAACAACCTGGTGTCTTGAAATATACATACGTTGTGAAGTGGTATGAAATCAACCTAATTAGCATATGTATTACCTCCCATACTTATCAGTTATTTGTGGTGAGAAAACTTAACATCTACTTTCTTAGCAACTTGACATTACAAAATTTCTGATTGGATAACTCCAATGATGGCATTTAGAAAGCACATTTTAGTAAAAAGCTCTCTTTCATACTGAGAATTTTCCTCCTTTTAATTTCCACCCTTTATAAAACACACAGGCAAAAAAAAAATCTAACCCCTCTTCTACATAACAGCCCAATAATATGTAAAGACAACTATCATGCCATTTTCTGATTGCGTGTCAGAGATGATATAATGTTCACTCTGTTGCCATGCTGGATGAATTCAACTAGTCAATGTGCCTCTTAAAATGTGGCAGAACTGGGTGTATACTTATTTTAATTGGAAAAGTAGAGAAGACCGATCATGTCCTGTGCTCTAGATACCATACTTCTATTACCGTCTTTTGGGAACAGATGTGCAACAGATTATTGACATAATATCGCCACTAACTTGTTTTAAATTTTCTGATATCTCAGAGGTTATCAGCAGCCCCAGCTGCCCACTAGAATCACCTGAGGTTGTTTAAAAACCTAATTTCTCCATCCTAGCCCAATGGAGTCAGAGCCACCGTATTAACTAAAACCTTTCAATTAGAGGTTTTGAATCTTGGCCACACATTAGATTCACCTGGGGAGCTTTGGCAGCCTGCATCCCTGACCAATGCAATCAGAATCTCTAGGGGTGAGGCCAGGTATGAGTAGTTTTTAAAGCTCCCCAGATGATTCCAATGAGTAATCAATCCTTTTCTGCTGAGTCACACATTTCTCATCCAACTCTTTTTTAAAAATTTTTATTTATTTTAACGTATTATGGGGGTACAAGTGTTAAGGTTACTTATATAGCCCATGCCCCCCTCCCCCCTCGAGTAAGAGCTTCAGGTATGTCCATCCCCCAAACGTTGCGCATCATTGCTTACTCGTTGTGGTTGTATACACCCATCCCCTCCTCCCCCCCTCCCACAGTTGATTTTTAAATCTAAATACAATAATTTTCATTTTCATTCAAGTTCCCTTTCAATCCTTTCATCATTCATTATATCATCTAATCCCCTCAGCTTTGTGCTAGGCTGAAAATTTGAACATGGAAATCAGTATTTTTTTACTCTTTAACCTATATTTCCTTACATTACATATACTAATAAAAATCTCACTACTTGCATTTCTGAGTTTCTGATGTACCTCTTTGTGGAAGATGCCTACAGCTTCCCTCCAGTTAGAAATTCCTACTTATAACTTTAACTGCAGTACAAAAGCAATCCATGTAACTAAAACATTTGTACCCTTGTAATATTCTGAAATTAAAAAAAAAAGAATTTCCTAACATGAAGTTATGCCTCCTGTATATCCACATCAGAAGATGTTGTTAAACTTCACTATTGTCTGAATTATGTAAACTTTTAAGTTTTCAAACACACAATTGTTCTATAATATTGAATGAGCTTTTTCAAAATAATAGCCTCAAACATGACAAATATACCGCACTAATGTAAGATGTTAATATGGGAAAGTGTGGGGGAAACTCTATCATCTCTGTAATTTTTCTGTAAATCCTAAATTATTCTAAAATAAAAATTTTATTTTCATTTAAAAATAATACAAGATTGTAATGTGAATCTCTAGCCCTCCCCTAACCCTCAAACTCAACTGCCTTTGAGAATTAGTGATACATGTCTTGTGAAAAATAGTGGTCAAGGTCTCTGGTCCATTTCTAGAGCATTTTCATCTGAAGTGGCAGTGGTGGAGGGGTAAGCATTGAAGTTAGACCTGGCATCAATTTCTGCCTCTGCCACTATCTAGCTGCATGATTTGAGTTAGGTAACTAATCTTTCTGAACCTTGTCACACAATAATTAAATAAAAATAATAAGACCTGAGAATTAAATAATATATGCAAAGCACTTAACATGGTGCCTGACACCTAGTCAAATAATAATTATTAATATTATCATCCATAATATCTTATCCTGAAGTTAAAAATTCAGTCAACTGTATAATCATCTGACCCCCATTTCCTGGTCTTGTTCACATGCATCATGGCTGGTTTTGTAGAATAGAGATATAAAGAATTCCTCTCCCCTCACAGCTGGGACAATGAAAAAAGATCCCAAGGGCTCTGGTATCACATAGGTCTCAGGGGGAAAACGTGGGTTTGGGGAGAAATCCTTAGTGAAAGTCCTGCCTCTGTCCTTCATCATCTCTATGAGCTTAGGCAAGTTGTTTAGCACCCTGAGACTCTTCTCATCTGTACAAATCATGGCAAAATAATAGCTGCCACAGTCCTCCAGAGTATTTTGGTAAAGAGCACATGAAATAATAGGTCTATAGAATTGCTTTGAAATATTGAAATCATCAAGATATTTAACACGGACTATGTCTAATAACAATTATTTGCTATTAAAGGACCTTTATTTTTACCAACTGATCATTCTTTTCTGAGGTTCCCCCCAACTAGTCACCAACAATGGGCTTCGAAATCTTTCATGTAATTGTTATGGGGAATCACTGCAAGCTAGAGTTATTACAATTGACAATATGCTCTTTCAAAAAAAGTACTAGAGATTTTGCGCAGCTCTAGTTTTAGGGCACCTCCTTTTATTTCAATGTCCCTCAGTGGGACCTATCTGTAACTGTTTTCAATTTCAGGATATGTAACCGAACAAAATTAGGTGCCTGCAATTCACCTGATCCATTCAGGAGCCGTACTCCACTTTGCCCTATGTTCTTACTAGAGTGTGTTTGGTCTTTTCACGGGGGATGAGCAGGAAGTGCACTCCTCTGGGGTAAGGTAGCTTGCGTATGATGTTCATAAATATTATAATTGAAAATGAAGTAAACAATATAAACTTTGTAAGGGTGTCATAGAGGTTAAGTATCATTTTGGTGATAACAATCCATAACATTTACTGAGCCTCCACTCTGTGCTACTACATTAAGTTATTTACATACATCATTCAGATAAACCATATGAAGTATTCATTGAGATTATTTGCTGTTAATCCAATTTTGAGAGATTTCTCTCATTGCATTAACTTTTTTCTTATCTTCATCTTTCTGAATCATCCTTTATCCACTTTTTTTCCTCCATATCTGAAACCTGCAGTTCTAAACCCTACTTCCACCCCAGCTTTTTCTTTCTGGCAAAATTGAAAAAAAAAGAAATTCTTTTCTCTCAGAGGTTCTCAAACTTCCACTCTATAAGTGACTTTTCTTATGGAGATTTAGGCCCCGACTAACAGTTAACCTGAACCTCATTGTATCTATTATTTAAAATTTTCATTTAGATTTAATAGTAGAGATCTTTACTAAACATTAATACATAAAACATTTTAGTGAGGTCATGATAAGCAGAATCTTTATTTAATAAGATATATAAATATGTATAAAAAGTTGTTTTCTTTACCTAAAAGAACAGAATAGAATGGTTCTAACAAGATTTTCAAGAGCACTGGGAAAAAGCACAAATCTATCATAACCTCTTAAAACAGATGATTGCTTTGAAGTACGTAAACAGAGTGTGGCAGCCTATTGTTCCTTCTCACTCCTGTTTTATCATCAAAGTGCGCTGACATGCAAAATCTCTGTAAAAAGAAGAAATTTCCTTTTCCATTGCAGTACTAGTAACAAAATTCTCCTTCCTGATAAAAAAATCCAGCATTCATTTATCATTGTAATCTTTTTTCTTATGATAATAAAAATTCGAGATATCTTTTGTATAAACATTGCATTTAAAATACAAAGAACTCTTTCATTAAGAAGATGACAAGCACGTACGCCCATACCATGTGGTACATCCACCGTGAATGTTTAGCTATGTAAGTCTTGTCCCTGCAGCTACGGTTCATGCTCTTTTGATATAAAAACACTCACAATTGAGCTATGACTATCTGCAGAAGTTATCTGTTGTGTAACTGATTCACATAAAAATAATCCGCACAAAACCTTCTATCTTGTGAAACTAAAAAATAAACACAGTTTTTCTAGATCACAATCAGCTCCATCATTTTAAATTCTCATAATGAACAACACTGGCCTCTGCTGGTAACCGAGGTCGTGATGAACCTTAATGAACCTTCTCGGCTGCTGAAGGTAGTGCCTTTAGGCAGGTGGTTCAAAACTCACTTGGGATTTTTGTTGTTATTCACTTGTTAATGATAGGAGAGCTGTAAATTTATGAGCGATCCAAGGATGAAAGTCTCTAGCTCTAGTCATAGGCTTAAATGGACTCAAATTACAGTGCTAGAATTTGCCAGTTCTTCTGGTCAAATTAATTTAAACACGTTTGCTTTAATGCTGCAATTTAAAAATGATCTTTTCTTTCAATAGCAAGGAGTTGAGACTAAAAGGAGAATTGATGATTTCTCAACTAAATGTTTTAAGTAATAACTGCGTAGAGAATACAAAAACATATATTCCTTGAAGGTTACTTGCATGACTTCCCAGTTTGTGTCATCTTATTCATACAACACAATGGAAATTACTTGAATAGATGGGAAATGCAACCTAGATCTTTAAAGAAACTGCAAATCTTCAACCCAGAAAGTACTGTGTATCTAGGCTGAGGCAACTAGCCAGAATTTTACACAAATTTTTGTATTTGTTTCTCAATAATTCTACAAAGAAAAATAATGTATTTGTATTTTAATAATGTTCGGATTATTTTCTTTCTCAAAGCAAATATAAAATTCTTTTGATCATGTATGCAAAAGACAGAAAACTACAAGGTGACACATTTTTCCTAATTGATTGCCAGTACATGGCATGGTTCCTGCCATCGCCTCCAATCGGTCTTAGTCTGACCAGTGGGAACACTCTCTAGAACACCTGGGCCATTCCTCTCAATGCCCATTGGTGGTAAATACTGACCAAGACAGGGAGGGCCTTTGCTCCCAGAAGTTCCCATCAAAGAACCAGGAACATATTTAAAAGATAAAAAATTGAGGCCAACATAGGCTAAAATACTTGCTTACATGGTCAAAGGAGCAAAGCAGCAGAAATACATAAACATTTATTCCTACATTTGTACAAAGGGACTTGGAATATTATATCCTAAAGAATATCACAGGATGAAATGTCACTGCAGAAGAAATAGAGAATAACTCATCGATATGGAATTTAGCTTTGGGAGTGTAAGTTTACTCAGGTAGTGGTAGTGGAGAGTCTTCTCAAAACTAGTAAAGGGGAATGCAATCTGCTAGGATAAAAAGCTCCTATCACTGAGGTCCAGGCCTGCCTAGAAATAAAAAAAACTTTAGTCACTATCAACCTCAAACGTATTTGAAATAGTGACCAAGCTTATCTCATGAGCCAGTGAATATTTTGTGGAATATTGACATTTCACACCAGTTTGTATTTGTTCCTTTTTCTTCCCCTCTCTCTTCCTTCTCTCTTTCCCTCCTTCCTTCCTTTCTTTCTATTTCTTCCTTCCTTTCTTTTTCTTTTTTTGAGTGTGTTTAAATCATAGACTTCCAATGGGAAACTGGAAAACATTTTTTCTATATTTTTGAGACTCATACACTCCAAGCTACATAAACCACCCTAACCTGTGCCTGAAAATATAGACACTATTTAAGGAAGAATAAATACACTTTACACACAAGGTGCCTTTCTGAAATAATTTCTTTTTCAATTCCCCAATACTTTTCTTGACAAGATAGTGCAGCAATGTTTGGAAAGCATTAGCACACCAACAGATGCTCAGAATCAAATGACTTAATAGGCATACACTTTTTTTCAAGTAATTGCAAAGCTTTAGTTTAGCCTTTTGCATACCTTGCATAGTTAATTACCTAGGCCTTAATGTTTACATGCAATGAGAGTATCTACGGCTATAAACTACATAATTTATAATTGATGTAAATGGGTGTTATTATGTCAATTAGGCAGCTGTGTCCTCTACCTCTTGGTAAACAGCTATGAGTGATAAACTGAGTTTGCAGAGAGATACCTTCTTTTCTTCATAACAGATAAAAATAAATTACCTAGGCAGATCAGGCTGTCCAATTGTTCTCTGGTGAGGTGGATGAAAAATCCAGGCCCTTTCTTTTGACCTGTTGACTGTAGCAAACGGTCAATTTCGTCACGCACCGCTGCCAAAGCTTCTGGGTGCTGCAGAAGATAATACATCGCCCAGAACATAGTTGGGATAGTGTTTGCCACAGAGGCCCAGAAAAAGGCTAAATGATGTGCTGGGAGAAAATAAGTGAAAAGGAAGATTAATAGCGTTTATTACACTGATTAGATTTGCAGTGTGCTAATTAAAAGATGTTAGGACACAGACCCAGCCAAGGATCAGTGCATGCTAATGAGAACCAATAGGCTTCTGAAGTCTAATTTTCTGCTTAATGAGAATAGTTTAAAATGTAATGTGTAGGGGGGGCGGGGAGGTGGGGGATGAGATAAGAGGAGTAAATGCAGCTTAGTTATACTCTTTCTCATTATCACCATTAAGTATCTTGTTTTACCACCTCAGCAAAAAAAAAAAAAAAAAATCAATTATCACAAAGGGTTGTTTCGGAGTAAAACATTTTATCATTAGCCAATTAGAAAGAGCATAAAAATTTTCAAGGTCGCCATTTTGTCTTTTTATTTCAAAGGTCTACTGTAAATTATTTTATTTTAGGCAAGTACTCATTCAAAGTTTCTTACCTCCTATTTCCATGTCCTCACGCACATAGTATTTCTCCAGGATATTTTGCCTCATTTGAAAAACTTCTGAGCATCCTTGCAACTTAGCTAAGTTTTCTGATATGAAGCATTTTATGAGTTTCTTCTGAAGAGACTTGGTATCTCCTAGAAGCTCAATGGGTATGTCGGATACTAAATATGGGAACTTGTCGTCAAATTTTAAAAAATCATCTTTTAGCTCACTAATAAGTTTTCTCCTGTTGCCAGCAAGGATGTTTCCGTAGATGGTTGTAAATGTGATGTCAAATATTATTGAGCCGCAGAATGTAAACAATTGTGCCGTCTCCCAACTAGTAGTTTTTAATAGTTGGGGTTCAAACACTTGTTTTAGATTCTGTATTACGTTTTCCAAGAGTATGTCCAAAGATTTGCCTTGCAAAAGTTGATAGCAGGGGTGAAGCTCATCATTCATTTCATCATTGTCTGTCAACTTTTTGATGGCAAATGCCTTCACTAATATTTTATTAGTAAATACTCGAAAGCTTAATTGTTTGTGATTTTTCAACACTAATGGGTACTGGAAAGGGTCCAGGATAAATGTTATGTACTTCCCTAAAAAAAAAAAAAAAGTTCATTTGTAACAAAATAAAAATAAATACTTTAAGTTTAAAAATATTTTAATCAACATTAAGAAAACCCTAATAATAACTAAGGTGCAAAGTTTTAAAAAATCCATTTCATTCAAAGATCCTCTACATTTTTCCTTTGAAAATGGAATTATGGTGGGAAAAGCTCTAGAAGCTTGACGTCAAATATCTAAAGTTCTTAATTACCTTTAAGGAGATAATTACTCTTCCAATTTTTATTTTAACTAAGGTACCCAAACATTTTAAATATCATTTAAATATTTTCATAATACCTTGACTTAAAAACTTCACATATTTTTCCACAATAAAATAAGAAAACCATAAAACAAATCAGTAAGATGGCATTCCATATCTGATTATTTATCCTTCATAAAGAGCTTTTCTTGTACTTAGATTTGTCATTTTAGTTTTGTTCAAATACAATAATTTTAATTCAAATAAATGGCCATGCAGTATGAAGCAGATACTCACACATAAATGTCTAATTTGATACTCACAAAAAATTGCAAATGCCAGCATTTTCATTTTTATGGATGGGAAAATAGTGGCTGAGGGAGGTTTAATAACATGGTCAGGGGCAGATAGTGACTTGTGACTGACACAGGATTCCGAACTAGAACCCATTGACTCATCCATTCATTCAGGCGCTCATTTACAATATTTATTGAGATCTAGACAGTTCGCTGGATCCCTTACCCTCTTGGGATATGATGATGTAAAGATGTCATGGTATCGCTATGGATAGTGACATAGCACAAGTGGACAAAGTGTAAGGGAAGCAGAAAGTGGAGTTTGCTGCAGTCTGGAGTAATCAGCAAGGGTTCCTGGAGTTGATGACATGTATCTTTTTTATACATCAGTGTTGCCCCGACCTCATCTCTGATTAAAAAACTTGGGGTGCTGCTTAAAAATATAGATTTCTGTAGAATTCTGATTCATAAGGCTCGGAGGTGGGACCTACAGTCTCTATTTTTGATAATGTCCTCAAAGGATTCTTCTAAGGAGGAACTTTGAGGAACACAGTCATACTATGGTTTGTCTCTCAAAACTGGCAGGATCTTGGAGAGTTCCCAGCTCAACTCCTGCATTTATCAGTCGAGAAAGCTAAAGGAAGTCAGAAGAGGAAGGGTCGTGCTGCCATTTTAGTGGCAGAGCCTGGACAAGAAGTTACTCCCACGCATGGTTCTTTTTCTCACAGTGTTTGTCTCTTCTCGCTAGAGTGCTGTTTTAAGACTCCTTCTAATTAGAAATACCATGCAGATAGTATTAAATAATGGTATTTAATAAGTCTTTCTAGAATACACAGAAAGTTTGGATGATTCTAAAAATGGCAATGTCTAATTATTTATTGTCTTCACTTCCTTATTCCTGTGTGTGTGTAAGTTTCTTAGAGGAACGCTTCTCACTTGTTATCTATGGTAACTCAGATGGCATCACAGAAATTAAATTCACTTTGGTCCAAGATATTTAGGATGAAGTTTTGAAATAATGTTCAACCTAATCCTAGAAACAAGATAAATGTGGTTTTGCTTTATAATTTTAAAACAGAATTTAAGTTTTTAATAATGCATGAATATACATGTGATATGATTTTTTTCTAAAAATTATTCATGCAACTTGAATTTTATTCACCACATTTCCCCTTCATTCATTTAATAATGTGAGCTGATCTAGGAATGAGGGTAGAGCTAGAAGTGGGTACTCATTCTGGTCCACTGTATTCTACAAAGTAAACTGAACAATTTTTTTTACTTTTGCTCTGGGGAGAGCAAAAAGGACTCAACTGGATTTGGGTATACTTTGTGATACCTGCTTTACTGTAGCATCTTAATTAAATAATTTTCAGCATCTGCCTGACAAGTAATTGGGGGGAAATACTCAATTCTCCTATTTTGCAAAGGATATAATTTTAGGCAAAGCTGTGTATTTTCATAGGTGGTGATTAGTACTTTCTTTCACAAAATGGAAGGATTTTGCTAAATATCTTTAGGGTTATTTGGGATTATTCCCTAAAATTCAGAGAGTGTATAAGAGGTTTAGTTTGTAAAACATACAAGCTTTAGAGAATATTGTGAATTTTTTCTCACCAATTTTTTACAGTCGTCTAAATATAAGACAAGAATATATTCAGACATGACAGCATGAGGTACCTGTTATTGGGTCTACTGAAGTAAAGACTGTATGCAGGTCAGAGATTTTGTTTTGTCTACAATTCATTACAAATACACACATTTTCACCCCCCTCAACCTTCCCACCTTGAGAGTGAGACTATAGGGAGAAATTATATGTCAAATAAAGGGAATACAAATTGAATGTGGAAAAATTGTCCAGGTTAGCAACCAATTACTAATAAATTGTTTTTTAAGAAAATAAGCAGTTGTTTGTATATAAGTTCTTTTAAAAAAATGATTCTGATTAGTTTAAAGCAATTTGTAGATGAAATTTCATTCTTTTCAACGCTCTTTTCACTCTAGGATCTGTATTTTCTGTTTCTCCTTCGTATTTTAATTTTCTTCACTATCAAGGCACTGTGTTTTGCTGTTTCTTTTATTGAGATGTGGATTGCTTTAGAAGTAGATGTTTTGATTTCCTGGATTTTACTTTTCAAGTGGGTTTGGAAGTACTAATAACCCTGGAGATGTTAGCTGGCTTTCCAACTTTTAATCTTCAGTATAAACAATTTAAGCGAAGTTTTCCAAAATTAATATTAATTTAAACCATCTGTCCACCATCTGCTAATGTGAGATGCAAAACCAGAGTTTCTTTGTGATCTTTAATCAGACAGTTAGGAAAACTCATATACATTCATAAAATGAATTTAAATTTCTTAACAAAGGAAATCTTCTGCAAACGTATTCTGAAGGCCATGTATTCCTGGAGCAAAATTAACTTCTGCTCCAGTGTGATTTTATGTAAATGAATGTCCAGTGTCAGCAGACATGTTACTTAGTTCACAAAGATCACAAGGTACTAACAACGCCTTTTGCCATATTTTCCAAAGAGAAGAGAATGCTGTCAGAAGTTGATACGATATCTTGATTTAAAGAATTTCAGAGTTTGCATTTGTCGAAATGTCAAAATGGTGCCTACGGCTGCAAAAAAATACAATATAAAATCACCCTTTTGGACAGTATATTTGAAATGGTGTCAAAATTTTTAATGTCTTCCTTGCCAATCATTTCATGTTCTTCCCTTTTTAGAAGCTGACTGGACCTTACAATACTAACTGTAGCATTCTTGTCATTGCTGTCTAACCTGTGCATGATCCTTTCCCAACTCAACAGCCTTTTTTCACTTCCTTCAGATATACTTCTTTAGGAGGGTAAAGCTACATGATTCGAGGCAGGTCACTAAATGTACTTAAAAAAAAAAAAATTGGTCATTCACCCTGATCTCCTATACATAAGGAATTTAACATCTGGATCACTATAAATTGAATTTTGATGTTTTCATTTCAGATATTTGGTGCTATATAGAGATCTGGCTATGGGAATTCAGGGCAACTATTTGGCTGCTTGGAATAGAAATGCCCAGTCAACAAATACAAGACAAATTTGAATTTAAAATTTTCCCCCATAATTAGAAGCATTTAATCTCCATGTTTAGCTGGTTTTTCACTATTTTTTTTTAAATCTCAAGCTGAAAATATTAGTTGGGAGAGTAGATTATGAGCCAACTTTTTACTTTATGAGGATGGCTACATTTATGTACTCCCCCTCTTATTAGGGAGATTTCACTAGCTGCTGACAATGATGTACAGTGGTGCTTTGCTGGGGTGACATCCAGGGAAAACGATTCCGCTGCACCACCACACAAAACCAATTAGAGAACTATTTTCTGCGACAGGTCACGAATTTATGTGGTTTCTCATGAAAAGATGTACCTTTTAATTTCTTTATTAAGATGACATCCGTGTCCCTTGAGACTTTGGGGGATGACAATCATTTGCTCATCATGCAAGAACATACACTCACTGAAATCACATTATGAGACAACAGTGGAAGACTTTGTTCTTCATTTCACATTTTCTAAATGAGCTACTTTGCTAACCAGTCATCAGAACCATATACATTAACAGGATTTCTTGACAGGAATTTATCCAAATTCTAGCAAGAAGCGAATGGGAAGTATAGTGCATATTCAACTTTGGTTGTCTACTGTTGAGTTCAAAAACATATCCATGGTCAGATTATTTAGATGTTAGAAATTCAGCAAGTTTCTCAGTATCTGAGATTAAGACATCAAGTGTCAGCAGAAAATGGTTGTTTTTTGAAAAGTGAGTAAAGTTATTCAAATCTGCCACAAGTTCCTGCTTAATCATTTTACATTATTTTTGCACAATATATTTAAAAAGAAAAACTGAACATTTCAATCATGTGTTGTATTTGCTCATTAGAAACACAAGTGTTAATTATTTAAAATGAGGGCTTTTTTTTTAAAGTGACAAATGCAGTTTTGGAATCATGAAGCCAAAGGCTCATTTAGAAGAGAAGCACCAGCTCTGATCTTTATTTGTTTAGCATTCTAGTATTAATATTAATATTTCATCAGCTCTAAGGTATTAGGGATTTCCCCATCAGATATTTGTTGTGACTCAATCAATGCTGAGCTCTAGACTAAATGTTGGTAATAGAGGAGCTGACAGAATAATAAAGGGAGATAGACGAGTAAATTAGCAATAAATTCACAATGTAGTAAATGCTCTAACAAGAGTGATACTGGGAATAACTGGACCCTGAGAAATGTTCCAGAACATAGATGGTTAGCAAAGGTTTTGAGAGGAAGTAACATGTGACTATGGCTTCAAAAGGTGTGTCCATCGTCAGTCAGCATTCTGCAACAACATTCTGGCAGAAAGAACAGCAAGAGAAAACACAGAGGCACAAAAGAACGTGGTGTGTGAGAAGGAAATTTCAAACAATGTGATGCATTAATGGTGCATTAAACACAAGGCAACCAGCAGCAGGAGTCCGGGCTGGAGAGGTAGGTGGACACCTGATCTTGGGGATCCTTGGGAGGATTATGTTATATACGACAATTTCTGTATCTCTAAGATGCATGATTTTTTTCCATTTCAGTTTTCTTGAACCCAGAGTGCAAACAAGTATTGTTAGAAGAGACTTGCCAGCTGCCCAGCAAAGGAGCAAGTTGTGACAAAACTGATACTGCCTGTTCATGGGAAAACTCAGCCATGCTGACAATTTCAACAAATGGAATCATTTTTTCCTCCCAAATATTACATTACAGTGGTAGCAGTGAAATTAAGTTACTGGATGTACAGAAGTTGGCCACTGACCCTTAGCAATGTAATTGCAGGCAGAAAAAATTACTAGCTCTCTAGGAATAGAACATAAAATTCCAAGGCTGGTTAGAGGAAGATATAGGAATTAAACTAAGAAAGAGGCATGCAAAGAGATAATCTAGATAAAGACTCCTCAGAGTCAGCAAAAGAACCAGAAGGGGGAATGTCAGGAAAGTGAAGGAGCAGCGGAGTGTTTTAGGAAGGACTGAAAAGGCAGCTAGTCAGGTGGACCCGTGAGTGACATCTGCCAGGCAGAAGGCTGGTTGTGCTTAGGAGGACTCTGGGAGACAAGCAACTGAAGACAGCACACGTAGGCAACTCACTTCAAAAATCTGGATGCAAAAGAGGAAAAAAAGTGGCAAGTAACTAGAGGAGAATATAGGAGAAGCTCAAGCATGGTTATAAGCTAAGGTAAGAACCCAAGAAAGAAAAAAAAATGAAGATACATGTGTGTGACAGAAATAAATCATGATATGTTAATACCAGCCCGGAGGAGGCAGGAAGAAAAGGTTATGGGGAACAGGTAAATGGATTGAACATTCTTTGAAACTGGACAAAATGTGGTATGGATAATTGTGAAATGAAGGTACATTTGGTAGATGCGTGGGGACCTAAGGAAGATTATTCCTGATGTCCCCAATTATCTCATGAAGGAAGGAAGGAGTGTGAACTTTGTTATCAGAGCCTGGTGAGAGCTGGGGAGCTGGGAGCAGGTTCTTCATTCTCCCACTGCAATCATGTAACTGGAAGTCAGACAACAAAAGAATGTGAGTAATCTCATCTGTAGAGATCAGCCTTCAGGGCATAGACAGGACAGACAAAAGCAAAGAAAGGGAAGAGCTAGCTCAGGCAATACATTGAAGATTGGTAAATTGGAAGACTGTGTGCAAAGATGGCTACAATAAATTCCTTCTATCTTTCCACCTGTGTCCTGTGCAATGTGACCCTGTCGCTCCCCCCAGGAAGAGGCAGAGTTTCTTTCCCCACCCTTGAATCTGGGTTGCATTGTGACTTAGTCCAACTAATAGAAGGTGGTAGAAATGAAGTTTTACAATATCTGAGCCTAGGCCTCAAGAAACTTTGCAGCTTTTCCTCTCTCTCATTTGAAACATCCTTTTAGATGTCATGTAAAGAATTTTTCTTAAGGATAAGAGACCATGTGGACAAGGAGGCCCAGCCAGATGTGATGGTCCATCTGGGACATCTTGCTCCAATCCAGCACCCAGATAACTCAAGTCATACAACTGACTCAGGCAAGACCAATTGTTTTAAGCCATACATTTTGGGTGGATTTGGTACTCAGCAATAGATAACCAACATGGTTGGATATCTTGGTCTTCAAAAAAGGATGAGCTCAGAACATTCCAGCTTCTGTTCTCAGACCCAGGATGTTGGGGTATGTAGTAATCTTGCTGGGTTTTTCTTTGTTTATTTTTGCAAAAATTAAAGTTTGAAGCATAATGAACATTTTTAGATGAAAAGTACATTTTAGACCACTGGTTGCTAGGAACTTGGGGGTGGGAGAAGAATACATAGGTGGATTTTTAGGGCAGGGAAACTATTCTACATGAGACTGTAATGGTGGATACATATCCCCTACGTTTGTCAAAAATCCACAGAATATACAACACAAAGAGTAGACTCTAATGCAAATCATGAACTTTTAATAATGGATCAATACTGGCTCTTCCCTTGTTAACAAATGTACCACATTTATATAAGATGTTAACAACGGGAAACTGTAATGGGAAGAGAGGGGGTATATGGGAAATCTCTGAACTATCTGCTGTATTTTCTGTAAACCTAAAACTGCGCTACAAAGTAAAGGCATTACTTAAAAAAAATGTTCTAGCTTTTTAATGTATACATTTTACTATTCTTAAAACCAAGCCAAACAATGCAAAAATGACATAGTGTGGCAGGAGAGTGAGGTTCCCTAGGTACTATGAAGAGAGTTCTGTAACTTGTTTTTTAATGTGAGGATTACTGTACTCAACAACATGGTTTTCTTTTGCATTAGCTCTACAGATAAAACAAAGGTATGCAAATATTCCACATTTTGCCTAGAGAGAAATATAAAGACATTAAAGAACAAGTGAGAAACTATGACATATGTAAGACACTTATAGAACTGCTTCTTACCCCCAAGGAGAAGAGTGAAAATGTCACCATGCTGCTTTTGAAGAGTTTTTATGTAATTCAAGGGATCTTTCTGGAATTTTAGGGCTACTCCAAGATAAGGAAGCCAGCCTTTTATCAATGGAGGCTCACCAGGTCTCCTATAAGGAAAAAAAAAAAAAGAAAGAAAGAAAGAAAGAAAAGAGAAAGAAAAAGAAAAATCAAGTCATTCTTATTTTAAAAACACATATGAGTTATTTATCCAGTCTAGAAGTAGATTGCATGAATTACACAGCTTCTTTAAATTCCTTTATTCAATGCGTCTTATATAGTCATAGACCTGTGTTTACTAAGTTTCTCCAGTAGGTAATGTTCTGGGGTTAATAGTTTGATTCACAACTTTCGGTGAGCAACTTTTTGAGGAAATTATGTCTTGCAAGGCCTGAATAGCTGCTTGACAGTTAAGTCACAATCTGTCTTATTGTATGTTCAATTTCCCATCATCGTACGTAGACCTGAAGAGTCTGTGACTAAGGGGAACTCTTGGAAATTAAATACACTGCTTGATATAATTTATTCTATGCAACTGTTAGTTTGGTAAAATGCTGATAGAAAGCAAATGATCAGCTGCCTGATTTTTTTTGGTCTTTCACAAGTCATGTTATAAATCCTGCCTGACAAATATAGTCAATAAGACCTAAAGTTAGTTTTGACTAATATTTGTGGTTATCTACTATGTGCTTGGTGGTGTGCAATGGGACAGGCAAAATCTAAATTCTAGTCAAGCTGCTTGTTGGAAATCATGTAAAACAACATATTTCAATTACTAATTTTTTTATTTTTTAAATTTAGTTTTAGAGACGGGTCTCGCTCTGTCACTTAGGCTGGAGTCTGGTGGCACGATCACAGCTCACTGCAGCCTTAAACTCCTGGGATCAAGTGACCCTCCCACCTGGCTTCAGCCTTTCCAAGCACTGGGACTCCAGGTGTCTGCCACCACGCCTGGCTTACTGATTATTTTGCTTTATATTTACAGTGTTTTTATATGTTCAGATGCAGTCAAACTAAACCCGTCTCATTTTAAATCCCAACTCATGTGTAGGCATTTAGGTCTTTCCACAAATAAAGAGTAGGAGTTTTTTTTAAATCTTAAGAAATCTTCAATTATATTTTTATACATTAAAGGTGTAGGGGATAATGCATTATAGGTTTTGAAGTTTTTAAACCACTTAAGTGTACTTAACAGAGTAAATGGAGGTGTGTTCTTGAGGATGTGCAAGTTATAGTAGTGTCTATTGAGCAATTTTTCACTGAATTGATTGATTACACAGTTTAGAGCTAGATGGCAACTTGGGGGCTTTAGTGCAATCTCTCATTTTTACAGGTAAGGGATCTCAAGACCTGAGCGATCAACAGATTTGCCTAAAGTCATGAAACTACTTAACGGCAAGCTGTGCACCAAGATGCAAGCAAGCCCTGGAGCCCCGCAGCTGCACTCTGACCTTTCTAGAACATTAGGCAGTCAACCTGTGAACCTAGGAAAAAACCACAGAAGCAGCTCCCTGCTTGAGCTGACAGACAAATTCAGTAAACATCTCTGAGTGTGAATCTGAGAGCTCTTGCTGTGCCCTGGGTGTTAGATTTCAGATGGTTTAGTTGCCAAAGAAAAGCTCTTTGTTATCAGATGTCAATTTGAATGAAATTGCATAATCAGAAGAGGAACAATTAATAATCTTGAAAAATCTTTCATGCTGTGGAGAATAATAAAAACCTCAGCGTTATTTCTATGAAATGTATTTAAATATATTTTTTATAGTTTTTTATCCAAATTACAAATGAATAGAATTATTTCTTAAATTTTACTAATAATTTGACATTTTTTAAAACATGTGAAGCATCCCCTTTAAAATACTATCAATTAAAAAACAAGTTTCTTCCTTTTCCATTTGTAATCCCAGTGAAACTGCACTTCAAAATTTCTGTCTAGTCATTAATTCGGTGAAGTCAATCTGATTTAAAGTAAAAAAATAAAAACAAACAACAAGAAACAAAGCTATTGTATCCTAGAAGGGATTAAAACAAATATTCAAAAGAACTCTGATTCTCTAGCCCATCTGTGGAGATACTTGCACTACATGTACTGCGAGCCATTTTGATTAATCACAAGATATTCTGAGCTAAGATCTAATAAAAAATCAAGATTATGATCATACCCAGCATGGACTTTTATGCAGCTAGATTAACCCTATTAGAAGCTGTTATTTTCCCACAATCCAACATGGTAGAATTAAACTTCAAAAATAAACAACAGAGCTTTCAGGGGGAAAAGAAGACGAAAACAAAATAAATGGGAGTTGTGACAGAAATAAAGGAAAGCTTTTGCTTTCTCTTTTTAGAAGATAATTTGTCTTAATACTAACTTTAAAAATGCATGCTGTTGTTGAAATACATATACTTAGAAATAGGAAAACAAGAAACACTGCATAGAAATGTGAATCTTATTCTTCATGCTTTTTCTCATTTGTTTTTTGAATGCAGCCTTTTAGCAATGGAGACTTGCTTTTCTGAGAAATATACGAAAATGAAGAAAACATTGTAACAGTTAATTTTATATACAAAGATTAAACACGAGGAGATCACACATGTGATTGTACAGTAGGATCCCAAGTTAGAAACTGTCATAGCCCATATGCTGCCTATCAATGACCTTTTCAATTTTTCAAGTGATCCAGTTTACAAAATTTCTTCTCAAAATGTTAACCCTCTTCCTTTGTCTATTTATTTGTATTATGTTGGCTTAATGTTGCTTGAATGTTGCATTGTGACAAAGATTTAGAAAGGCTTTTTGTCACATTCTAATTTAATGCAACTAATTTCATCTTCTATGTTTCGTCATTAGGTCAGAAGCTGTATTCTTCATAGGACGTGTGTAGAGGGAAAAGACAGGGGACTCGGAAATCCAGGGGAATGTTAACCTAGCATTCAGAGTCATGGAGGCACAGTAGGAAGCCGTTTTATTGTTACAAAGGAGAGAGGGTCATCATTTCCTACAGCTGTGTTTATTTTGGCAGCAGTAAGCTTAAGACTCTTAAACACCATGTCACAACTGTGCATATTTTCAGGAAAAAATATAGTGCTAGCTCAACTTATGACCCAATGAAGACAGATAACACAAATCTGTCTTCATCAGTATATTTGTAAACATTATTTAGGGAGGAAAGACATCGCCATAATGATCCAGAACGGCCTGTTGACACATGGCACAAGCAAACACTGTCGTTGGTCTCTCTCACGCTCTGTGACTTTGAAAATGAAATGCCCACTGCTGAGTGAGGATATAGGATGCTTCATGCTTGTTGGGCATGATCAAATTCCAAAGCTTAAAAGAAATTGGTCCTAAAGCAATCTGAGTAGCTAAACACAAAACAACCAAACAAAACTCTGTTTCATACCTCCTTATAATTTCACATAAACAATATGTACTTCCTCAAATCTTCACACTACCATATAAGGGACTCTAAGAACACATCTAAGAAATTATGTTATCCAAATCAGAGCTTATAAGTGTTCTCAATGATTAAACCCAAGTTCTATGCATATACCACTTGCAATTTCTTCTATACAAGTTATAGAACACATCTTATAGTCTTTGCAAAAGGTCAAGTACAGTCCAATTTTATCTGGAAGCAAATATTGGAGAAGAATCTAAACACATAAAATGGCTATAAAATATAAAAGATGTTTAAGCTATTTCCCTTTAGTTAAAAAGAAGCACAGTAAAATTCAGTAAGATTTAAAAGAGTAGACCAATACAGAATACTTGATTTCTCATAATATTTGAAATACATCTTTATGCTACACCTATAGTTAAATAAATATGTTATTTAATAAAAAACATGGCTAGTGACCTATCTTGCACATTGTTCTAGACATTTAAAGCCCAGCACTTTTCAATCTATACTTGTCAAAGTAATTTCTTCTTTTTCCTTTCTCCTATAGTCATTCTAAGCTAGGTGTCCAGGTTATCTTATAATAATAACCTCCTAAGTAAGTGGTGAGCAACCTTTATACATGCACCCCAACTCAGAAAAAATGAAAATATATATTTATTAATATCTTTAAAGACATAATATGTCTGTACTAGGCGACCTAATATTTCCAATGGTGCCTTAATAATTTTTTTATTTTCCCTGATTAATGAGGGCTTTCTTTGTGTGTGTATAGCTAACATTTCAGAATCTACACAATTGACGTATATTACAGTAGCTGACTATAATACTGACCTTTTGAACAAACTTAGTTTTTGAGCAAGGCACTTTTGAAACTGCTCTGTTTTACCTTTCCTTAACTTACTTTGGAAGCAACCTCATTGGCAAATGTAATTTGCCTCATAGTGTCTCTTAGGACTGAATTCTTGAAACATTCCTTATTTCCCCTACTCTTCCTGGCATGAGGAAACCCAAAAATGTTCCAACAACTTTTGATAATTGAGAATTGGCATGCTTGTCAGGCACTTGGGAAGAGGGAGTCTCAATGCAGGGTTATGGATTCAAGATCCTAGAGGAGGAGTGGATCGACATCATGGCTGAGTGTAGGCATTCCAGCAGCTCAGTGAGAGCCCAGATGGGACCAAGGAAGCACAGACCACAATCCATTGCTTCCTTGGAAACTGAGGTGGGAGTTATAGCCAACCTGGGACATGTCAGTGATGGATGCAAAAATGGAGGGCTACACCCAAAGACCTAGCCAGGAAGGCACCCCAGGGAAGCTAAAGACGACCAATATGAACCTCTGTACAACAGGACTCACCAGATCAACAGAAAGGAAGAGGAAGAGAAACTCCTAAATTCTATTAAATATTTATACAAAGGAGACTAAGTTTTAAACTAGAAATGACTGAACTATTTTCACTGAAAATCTTCAGTGTTTTCAGTTATCCCCAGAAATAGAGGCTCATGAGAAATTTGAGTTCAGTTATGGAGAAATAAAGTTACACTTCTGCACATTTACCTCATATTGGGAAATTGTAAATCTGGTACACTATCTATGTAGCTGCTCAGTTTCTTTACCTGCAAATTAGAATATTAATATCAACATTACAGGTTTAACATTTGGATGGAGATAGAGTATTTGAAAGTAGCTGGTACACAGAGAAGGATTAGTTTTCCCTGCTCTTTATATATTGTAAGCAGTGGCACAAAAGTGGTTTTGCACACCTATTCTCTGCCAGAACTCTTTCTTTTGTCAACTCTCTATGCCTATCTATGCCTTTCATGGACTTGCCCAGGTTTGAAGGACTTCTCCATCCTTCAACTCATTGGCTGAATAAAATCGTTAAATGCTCAGATGCACATGAACTCAATAACTTCAGATGAGCAAGCAGAAAGACACTACACAAACAGATGGCTTTCTGAGGGAAAGAATTACCTTTGTTTAGAATCGTAGTTTCAGTGGATGTTTGGTTATTGCAAAGAGGTCCTCTGGGCATGGCCTGGTTCAAGAGATAATGAGATTATGCCACACGAGAACTGAACTGGAATGTGGAGGTTAGGGCATTAAGGGGAAAGGGACAGAAAGAAAGTGGAGGGACAGAGGAATAGGGAGGCTGCAATATGATAGGCCTGGACTTTCTGAAGAGGATAGTGATAGGACTAATGGGAAAAGCACCAGGTCCAGATGGGCTCATTGGTGAATTCTGCCAAACATTTAAGGGAAAAAAATGATACCAATTCTCTACAAGCTCATCCAGAAAATAGAAGTAGAGGGAACACGTCCTAACTCATTCTATGAGGCCGGCATTTCAAAATCACACAATGACATTACATCCATCACAAGAAGGGAAACTTACAGACCAATATCTCTCATAGACATAGTTGAACAAATCTGCAACAAAATGACAGCCAACTAAATCCAGCAATGTACAAAAATTAAAAAACCATGAGAAAGGGGAATTTATTTTAGGTATGCAAGGCTGGTTCAACATAGCAGGTCAATTAATGTAATTCTTTACAGCAACAGGCTAAAGAAAAAAAAAATCGTCTGATCATATCAACAGACAGAGAAAAAATGTTTGAAAAAAATCTAAAACCCCTTTATCTTACAGCACATATAAAAATCAATTCAAAGTGTATAAAAGGCTTAAATGTAAAGCCGCAAACTGTAAAACTCCTACAAGAAAACATTTGGGAAAAGCTCCTTGGCATTGGTCTTGGCAATGATTTCATGGATATGACACCAAAAGCACAGGCGAAAAATAAACAGGTGGGACTAGATCAAACTGAAAAACTTCTACACAGCAAAAGAAACAATCAACAGATTGAAAAGGCAACCTACAGAATGGGAGAAGATATTTGCAAACCACATATCTGATAAGGGGTTAATATTTTAAAAATATAAGGAACCCCTACAACTCAATAGTAAAAAAACTAAACTAATAAGCCAATTAAAAAATGAGTTAAGGGCTGGGCATGGTGACTCACACCTGTAATCCTAGCACACTGAGAGAATGAGTCGGGTGAATCGCTCAAGGTCAGGAGTTCGAAACCAGCCTGAGCAACAGTGAGATGCTGTCTCTACTATAAATAGAAAGAAATTAATTGGCCAACTAAAAATATATATAGAAAAAATTAGTTGAGCATGGTGGCACATGCCTGTAGTCCCAGCTACTTGGGAGGCTGAGGCAGAAGAATTGCTTGAGCCCAGGAGTTTGAGGTTGCTGTGAGCTAAGCTGACGCCATGCCACTCTAGCCTGGGCAACAGAGTGAGATCCTGTCTCAAAAAAAAAAAAAAAAAAAAAAATGAGTCAAGGACTTCAATAGATATTTCTCCAAAGAGGACACACAAATCGCCAACAGGTATTTGAAAAAATTCTCAATGTCACTAATCATTAGAAAAATGCAAATCAAAACCATAATGAGGTAGCACTTCACAGCTGTCAATATGGCTATTATCAGAAAAACAAAGGACAACAAGTGTTGCTAATGATGCAAAGAAATTGGAATCCTTGTACACTATTGGTGGGAATGCCAAAATGATGCAGCTTCTATGGAAAACAGTATGGATGTTCTTCAAAAAATTAAAAATAGAATTACCAAATGATCCAGCAATCTCACTTCTGGGTATTTACCCAAAAGAATGAAGTCAGGATCTGGAAAAGATATTAGCACTCCCATGGTTTTGCAGGGCTATTCGCAATAGTTAAAAAAATGTGGAAAGAACCTAAATGTCCACTGACACAAGAACGGATAAAGAAAACACAGTATATGCATACTGTGGAATATTACCCAGTCTTTAAAAAGAAGGCAATTATGCAATATGAGGCAACACAGATAAACCTTGAAATCACTAGGCTAAGTCAAATAAGCCAGGTCCAGAAAGACAAACACTACACAATTCATTTATTAAAATATCTAAAATAGTCAAATTCATAGAATTAAAGAGTGGGATGGTGGTTACCAGGAGCTGGGGAAGAGGGAAGAAATGGAGAATTACTAATCAACAAACATAAGTTTCAGTCAGACAAGAGAATTAGCTATAGAGATCTGCTATACAACATTGTATTAATACCTATAGTCAACAATAATGTATTGTATACTTCAAAATTTGTTAAGAGTAGATCTCATGTTAAATGTTCTTACTACCATAAAATAACAACAACAACAAAAAAAACGTAAGAGATCAACCAAGCTAAAAAAAAAAAAACCCAACAGCCATTCAAGATTCTCAGCAAACTAGCAAGAGAGGGAACTTCTTTTGCTTCATAAATAACAGCTATAAAAGATTCATCCAGCTGCCATACTTAATAAGAAACTAGATGCTTTCCCACTAAGATCAGAAACAAGGCAAGGATGGCCCTCCTGCCACTCTATTGAACATTATTCTGGAAGTCCTAGCTAATGCAGTAAGACAGGAAAAGGAATAAAAAGTATACAGATTGAGAAGAAAAAAATAGAAAAGAAAGAAAAGAAATAAAATTGCCATCTGAGGCATGATTGTCCACATAGAAAATCTGAAAGAATCAGCAATAGCAAAAAAAATTCTGGAACTAATAAGCTATTACAGTAAGGTTACAAGATACAAGGTTAAAATACAAAAGTCAATTGCTTTGTTGTATACCTGGAATGAACAATTGGAATTTGAAATTATAAACAATACCATTTACATTAATATAAAAAAAGAAATATACAAAGTTAACTTAGTATAAAAATTTATACTTAGGTATAAATCTAACAAATTATGTATAAAATCTATATAAGGAAAACTATGAAGCTCTGATAAAAATTTAAAAAGAACTAAGTAAATGGAGAGATATTCTATACACATGGATAGAAGAGTCAATAATGTCAAGTCAGTTCTTTCCAACTTGATCTATAGATTCAGTGCAATTCTATTCAAAATCCCAGCAAGTTATCTTGTGGATATCAACAAAATTGATTCTGAAGTTTATATGGAAAGGCAAAGAATCAGAATATCGAACACAATATTGAAGGAGAAGAACAAAGTGGGAAGATTTACATTATCCGACTTCAAGACTTAATATAAAGGCACAGTAATCAAGACAGTGAGGTACTGATGAAAGAATAGAGAAATAGATTAATGGAACAGAATAGAGAACTCAGAAACAGATCCACACATACATAGTCAACTGATCTTTTACAAGGTGGCAAAGGCAATTCAATGGGGAAAGTGAAGTCTTTTCAACAAATGGTGCTATAACACCTGGGCATTCACATGCAAAAGTATGAATCTAGACACAGTTCTTACACCTTCCACACAAATTAATTCAAAATGGATCAGAGACGTATTGTGAAATGCAAACCTGTGAAACTGCTACAAGGTAATGTAGGATAAAATGTAGGTGACCTTGAGTTTGATAATGACTTTTTAGAAACAAGACCAAAATTGAAGTTGTTGGCATCATTTTCAGATCAGATAATTCAGAGTTTTAAGAAAAAAGAATCAACAATTTCAAGTATAGACAATAAGAGCTCTTTAAATGCCAAATATTATTATAGCTTTTCAAACTTAATAGAAATGAAAAGGTCACTGAAGCATCCCATAGGTTTTGGTTTTTAATAAGGTATTTATTGATAGCTATAACTCACATAAACAAAAAACTCTTTGGAGCCCTCAGTACTTTAAAAAAAAAACAAAAACAATAAAGTTTTCTAGAAACAAAACAGTGAAAAAGCCACTGTGGATTATCCCAGCCTCGATAGGTCCATTTCTTGCCATGACCTCACAAAGATCCATTGTTATGGAATCTCACACACCTATATAACTCCCTGGCTGGGCTGACGTTTGTGTACTTTTCTAACTAAGGAAGCTGGTTTGCAGTGACAGGCAAGATTTTGGCCAAATTTTTTGTTAATTTCTCCTTTGATTGTGGAAGTTTTTTGGTTTTTTTGTTTGCTTATTTTGTTTGTTTATTTTTTTTTTCAGTTTTTCTTTACTCTTTTAAATCTTTTCTCATGTTTCATTTTTATCTTATTTCTTTAGTCTTTATTCTTTTCTTTATCTTTGTCATTTTTCCCATTTTTTCTTTTATTCTTTTTTCCAATTACTTTCTTCTAAAAAATTAGTTTGTCAGTATTTGTTGATCTTTATTTTTGTTTGGCATTATGCTTGATTCCATTACAAAAATCAGTTTTACAATATGACCTTGGAAGTGCTTTTCTTTTGAGATGATTTCGATTCAGCTTCTCACCAGCTTTCCCCAACTTTAGGCTGACCATTGGACACCTTTTCTCTAAGTCCAGCAGTAAGTGCAACATGCTGCTCCTTTGCCATGTCTGCTGAGGAGGTGACCCATGTTGGCAACTACTGGCTCCTCAAGACTATTGAGGCGTGAAGGTGAAGTTGCCCCAGCATTTCTTGAGTGGAAAAGGGTTGGCTGTGAAGATCGTTAACAAGGGTCAGCAGAACTGTTCCAGCCTCCAGAGGCTATTCTACAAAATCAAATAATTACCCAACATGGTGAAATTATTTGAAGTGATGGAAACTGAATACATCTTTACTTTGTCACGGAGTGTGCTAGTGGAAAAGAGGTGTTCAATTACTGAGTGGATCCTGACATCATAAAAGAGAAGAGTCCCAAGGCAAATTCCACAAGATGGTGTCTGTTGTGTGGTATTGCTGCTACAAGGGTATTGTCCGTGGAAGCTGAAAGCCTGCTCTAGATGTTTCTCCTCTTCAACTCCACCAAAAAGGCACATGAGAGCAAATCATGAAAATTCTGTGAATGCACGTAACTCATGAAGATGAGGAACTAAAGCCTTACATGGAGACACTGCCTGACTACAGGGACCCTAGGGGCTGAGCTGATGGTGTCTGTGGATACCATAGTGTGAAGAGTTGAACAGAAGCCATGGGATGATGTTAGGGCTGTGAACATTATCCACCCTGAATCCATAGCCACAGCTTTGGAAGGTGTTGCCACTCAACTCACAGAGTCCCTCAATATTTACTTTTCAGAGAAATTTGTTCACAACACACCTTTAAGTGAATACAGCAGTAAACATGCACAGGCACAACTGAATATAATTATTTTCCTAAAAAATGGGAAGATAAATGAAAAGAGAAAAGTCTGGTATACTCTACCGTAAGATGTTAGTGGTCATTATTTATGGGTGGTGAGATTACAGGAATTTAGTTATTGATATCTTCTAATTTGCACATGCCACCGATATGTTGCTTTTGAAGGGTAGCTGTCATTCATTTTATGGAATGTCCCTCAATTCGTGTTGTCTGATGTTTTTTCACAACTAGATTAAAGTTATAACATTTTGGGAAAGAATTCTACAGAAATGATTTGTCTTTTTCAGTGTATTGTTGTTTTGGTGTTAAAAATAAAAACCATGTACACAAGGCATTGTCTTCTAAAAAGTACTTGATGGCAAGAAGCACACTTTACAAATGAATCAAAGACTGATTCCAAAACATTTCTAAGGTGGGAGAGTGGAGAATTAGCCTGCGATTAGCCACCAGGACAAGCAGAACCCACCCAACCTGTATTCCAAAAATGAAGAGCAGACAGTGAGGGTTAGATGCGATAATTGTCCAAGGTATGGACACACGATGCTGCCTGTAGATCCCAATTACTTTCACCAGGCAAAATCGGTTCCTATGACGCCCATGGAGGGCAGGAGTGTTCTGCACGGTTGTGATGCAGCTGCTGCAGTGTAACCACTGATACTCCTAATTGTCTCTTCAAGGTTCTACAAAAAGGAAGCAACCTGTGACACGGAGCACGGTCTCTGCTCCCTTAACAAAACCCTAGAGCATGTCCCATGGACAGTTAGGAATGAGGTGAATATTTCCCCTTGTATATGATAAACCATATATTCTTTAGGACTCCTAGTTAATATGTTGAGCATAAGTGATCTGCTTACTATTTGTTTACTGCAAGAATCAGACTTACCGTAATCTCTTTTCTGGATGAATATTAATCCAATTCTGTTTAGAAAAATTGTGCAATTCATTACCCTAAGTAATCTCTATTATACCCTGTGCTTAACCTTCAATTTTTTCCCCCCAGTTCTATGATCTTACAAATCTGCTGGTGGTGCATGTAATTGGCCTCTGGTGTTCACACGATCTCTGCTTCACAGCAAATAAATGAAAAAAATCCCTGGATAAAAATGTCATTTTCCAGGCTTTCAATGATTCAACTTTCTGCTCTTTGGTAATTTCTATATCACTCTAGAAATGTCTGTTATCTTTCGTGAGCACTCTAGAAAAGTCTGTAAGAGTACGAGGCCTTTACTCTTGGCTCTATTAGGACAGCAATTGACCTAAAATTTGATTTAATTTCCCTGTAGCAAAGATAGTCACTGTTCAGGCACTTTTAATTAAAGCTTTAAATATAATAACCATGTAAAAGCAAGCAATGCTGAACAGTCACAAATTTTTCCCTAGAATTTCTTGCATGAAATCAGAGCAAAACCAATATGAAAACAACAACATCCATCTTCACACCCTAGAGCATAGCTCTTCAAGCCATATACCAGTTGAATTTTTGGCTGTCAGTTCATCTATGTATTAATAATTTTGTGATCCAAATAAAGCTTTGTTTGTAGAATGTACCTTGTAAGCTTGATTCCATTGGTGGATTTGTGCTCATGCCTTGATCGAGTGAGTGATTTGTAAATGCTTCTTTGGATAAGAAGCCAAATCATATCAATGTAGGATTTCACAGAAAAGTCTATGTTTGAGCTTATTGTTCTTGTTGTTTCATCTGGAAGGGGTGTCTAGGTTGGCACCATGGAAATAATGTCAAAGTATATTTTTAAAACTGTCATTTATAACTTAACTGAGTCTGAAACAGGCCACACAAACAATGCATGACCAGACCACTGGAGTACAATCCTTTATAAGCTTAACCCTGGATTAGTAGGGCTGAGTTCAAGCCCTCATTCTTTCTCAAATGCATTGCTGCAATATAGCCTCCTGGTTAGTCTCACCACCTTGAATGAGGGGGCTTGGGCCACACTGAATGGCTCAGATCACAGGCTCTGCCAACTTCCCGCTTGGTGTCTTTGGCCAATTATCTTTGCCTCTGGTTCCTCATTTATATTAATAAAATGGATATGCTACTGTACATTCCGTATGTGAGAAATACGTTGATGAATATTAAAAACTGAAGGCAATGACTTGCCTACAATAAGCACTTAAAATGGTAGTTGGCATTATTATTATTATCTCTACAACATTACCTGGGATCATCTAAACATAGATCCAATCAGGGCTCTTTCCTGACTCTCTTTTCTAAAAGTTTTTAAGAGAGTACCAATTTTTAAGATTTTTTTCATTTGCTTGAACACTTCATTTGCCTGATTTAGATTTTAGTTTAGGGCTGCCACATGTGATTTGCTGGTCATGGCTGAGGCCCCAGAATCACCTGCCCACTTTGAAAGAAACTATAACTTTCCAGGCTTTGTATTCTCTGGTTAAACACACTGAGAGAGGAACAAAAGTGGCTCAGAAGTGCACCGGATCTGAGGAGAAGGCAAGTCAAAAATGTTTAAACAGCCTAGAAAATAATTCTACAAGAAGGAAGTCAATTCATAATTGAGGTTATTTCAACTCCTTAATTAAAATAGAAAACCATGCAACTGAATTTGTAATTTCTGAGATGCTCAGTTACTAATTTATTTTTACAGATGGGATTTGATTGGACTCCATGGAAGAGATATCAATTCCATTAACTCATCATTTCTTACATTTGATTAAATCATTTGATTTTGAAATGTTTAATCAAAAATTAGAACCCATGGTTTTGTGGAAACTAAATTATAACAGAGCACTAGCCATGAAAGCCTTGGTAATGACAAGATAAAGATCAATGCCAACAATGTATAAATGTATAGTCAAGTTATGACATTTGATCAACCCAATTCAGTGAAGAAATAAAGTTCCAAATTCTGCAGATTAACACTAAAATAATCGAACACAACTTCTCAGCATCATAAGAAAGACAATTCAAGGGTCCTCTAGTTTGCCGAGGTTGGAAGCTACTGAGAAGCCTGAGGAACGTACGCTACACTTGCTTCATAATATGAATTTACAGTCATATTTTAATATTAGATAAACTACTACATAGCAAAACCTAATAGCATCTTTACATTTGTAAGATAGCACACCACACCGAGAAAGGGAGTGCTGTGATCTTTTCTGAGCTGGAGGACTTTATGAAAAGGAAAATACTGTTCTTTTCCAAAGATCTGCTCCTAACTTTGGCCGGTGATTTTAAGCCGCTACATAGGCTGAGTGTATGATTACTTCAGGAAATCCATTATCACTAGTGTTGGAACATGGGACATAGAAGGCACAGCTCATATTTATACACAGAATTCCCTAAAGTTTGCAAGTTCTAAAATTCTATTAAAGATAACCTCTTACATATTTTAAACATCAGAATTTTTGCAGTGTCCTTTGCTTAGTCTACATCTTGTCTGCGCCCTCGCACATGTTTTGTGAAATCAATTTTCAAAGTTTATACCATTATCATTCTTTAGATAGTGTTCAATTGCTTTGTTTTTGTGTTTGTTTTCTATGTACTCATCACTAATTCTTAACAATCTCTTTCAGTGCTCAATAAATTCTCAATAGGTTCAGACATATATAGTCCTATAAATTTTTATATAGTTCTTCTCCTATTTTCCATCATTTTGTTAATCTGGCTCCATCTACCGATTTTCTTGACTTTATCCCTTTCACAGATTATTTCTACTCTCACATTTATAATTTCCAAAAGTTCTCTTATACTCTCTGATTATGCCTTATGAAAACTGGATTCTGTTCTTGTTTATAATTGCAATTTCTTCTCTTTGTAAGACTTAAGCCCAGTTCTTTGGGACTTGTGTGCATGTGTGTGTGTGCCTTGAATTGTCTGTTTTCTCCCATCTCTTTTTTGTGCTTCTTTGTTACATTTTCTCTCTTTCAAGAAGGAATGCTGAATGGTGATTGGAAGGGAATGCCATTTTGATGAGCTACCTCTCTTTGCTAGTTAAAAGGATCTTTTTATTTTAATTTTGCCTTGGGGACTTTGAAATAGAATATTATACATATATAAATATATATATAGACATACACACACATATATTTCCTACAAAGAGTTAACAATAACAGGTTTTGAATTTTTCTTAATTTTGGTTTTTTAGAGATTGTTCTCAATATCATTTGGAGTGACATTTGTAGATAAAAAAGTTTCGAGTTTATTTCTACTGATAAAGAATAGATAAAAGATACTAGGGAATGTTGGTGTTAGAAGTTAAGAAAGAAGGAAAGATGATATGCTCCATAGATACGCAAGTTATCAGTTACAATTGCAGGGCGGAGTAGGGAATTTTACTATTTTACTGTGTTGTTCCCAAAATTACTCCAACACTCCTTATTAGCTTGCTTCAGGGGTGGGTTGATTAGGGCAAATTGGCAGAGAGAACCAGGGCAAAGGAATGTACTACTGTTTCATGTGCGTGTGTTTGCATGCCACAGGTATGTGTGTTTTAAATTTGGACCTGGAAAAAGTGATGCCAATGTCAGCAATTCCTTAACCACCCTTCAGAAGGCAGGTGTCTTAGTTCACAAAGAATAGGACGCATTAAAAAAGCAAGGGTTCTAGTGTGTCTTTCTTTCTGGTGTTTGATACTTCCTCTTCTTTCCTCAGAAATAGCTGGATTTTGACAGACTCATGCATCTATAAGAGGTGGTTTTTTTTCCTTTTCTGTATATAGGAAACAAACTAATAAAACAGAAGACATTGATTTGTTTAAGAAAAAGTCTACCATTTTGGTAGCTTATAATAAGGTAAGTCCTCAAAAACACTCATTTAATGATTGTTAATTAACATTTAAAATTTATTCTGCTTCTTTCCCTGAATTAAAAATTCCATCCTGTTATTTTCACAGGATTTTATTTCAAAGCATTGGTATGAAAGAATCAAGTAGTTTATATACATATTGAAACACACAGATGCTGATGGCAGGAAAAGTCTCTTTAAATTTAAGGGTGAATTTATAGAGAAGTCTTACAACTCTATAATAAGGAGACAAACAAATCCAATAAAAATGGGCAAAAGGTTTGAATAAACATGTCACCAAAGAAGATATACAAATGGAGCTGGGAGTGATGGCTCATGCCACTAATCCCAGAGATTCAGGAAGGCAATGGGAAGATGACTTGAGGCCAGTTATTGCAGGCTGCAGTAAACCAGCCATAATCAGCCACCGCACTCCAGCCTGAGTGACAAAATGAGACTGTCTCTTACAAAAAAATGTTCAACATCATTAGTCTTTAAGGATGTGCAAATTAAAAACAAAAATGAGATCCTACTATACACTCACACTAGAATGGCTAAAATAATAAAGGATGACTGTATCAAGTGTTGGCAAGGATGAGAGGGAACTGGAACTCTCATAGGCTGCTGGTGGGGATGTAAAAGAGTACAATACAATCGCTTTGGAAAAGAGTTTAGCAGTTTCTTTTAATGCTAGATATACGCAAAATATATAACCCAGCAATTCTACCCCTCTACGCAAGAAAAAGAAAAACATATGTCCACGTGAAGGCTTATATGTGAATATTCATAGGAGCATTAAGCATGATAGCCAAAATCTAGATTAGTTCAAAAGTCTATCAATTAGTGAATGGATGAACACAATGTGGTATATCTACAAGGTAACATATTATTCAGTAATAAAACAAGAACAAAGCACTGATACATGCAACAACACTGATAAACCTCAAAAGAGGAAACCAGATACATGATTCCATTTATAGAAAATTTTTAGAAAAGATAAAAATTGAGGCAGAAGGCAGATGACTGGTGCTCCCTTGGAGTTGGGGGTAGAAGCAGTAATTCAATGCAAAGAGGTATAAAGAAATTTTGTGGGGTGATGAAAGTGTTCTAAACTGGATTGTGGTGATGATTGCACAATTGTGTCAATTAACTAAAATTCATCGGTCTACTTAAAATGGAAATTTCATGGTATACAAATCATATCTCAATATACCCAGTAAAAAATGAGACATTTGCTATGACTAATTTCATATTTAAATTATCAGACAAGTCTCTACATATATCATTCCAAGAATTATATTTAAATTCTTTTTATTAGGCAAAGAAAAAGCCAGTATCAGTCTACAGAACTTAAATATTAGGTTTAAGCTTAGATATTGCTGGCAATTTTCGTATCATTCCTATAAATGAAGAAACATTTTTATTTTCATATTTTCTAAACACTCTCTTCTTTAATGATTTTGCTGAACAATCTATATGACATCTGCAAAATTCTACAAATAGAACAGGGTTCTGAAACTGGAAGAGATTTGCTCCTTGAGTGCTTTGCAAATAAGGAAATGGCATTAGAGAAGTAAAACAGTTTGCCCAAAGTCACACGGCATCAAAACATCAAAAGAGATCAGGCACCAGGTCTCCTGACTCACAATCCAATGATTTGTTCTCTCTGAACCCCATTATCCAAGGAAAAATAGGAAATGTCATCGTTAAGGGAATCCTGACTTGAAATCATTATTTTTCTCTTTTCTGATATGTTTTGCACTTGCAACGAGCCCAGTGGTGATAATTCTATAAAGTAAATAAACATAAGATGTTATCTCCCATAGGGCAACTTCTGTTTCTGGCTAAATGAGCCAAGATGAAGAAACACTTCAAATAAAAGACTCAGCTGGAATAACATAGCAAAGAGGCTGCTTAGCTTGAAAGGAAGCCTGGCACATAGCCATTGTGATTCATAAGCTATAATGCAATAAACTTGTATGAACAAAAATCTAATTTCCATATTCAGCACTGGTTACCTGAATGAGCCATATGAGAGCTAATTTTTGGAAACAACATTAATTCTCTGGAAACAAAATGAGCCACTTGATACCAGCCAGAGTGTGGTGGTAGCTACAGGGTTTTCAATCCTACATCCCATTGATATCTTTTCTCCATCTCCAGATTCCAAGAGATATCTCTAGAATTGTCTTAAATGGAATCTTAGTCTAATGTCTTCTTTTTTTTAAATCACCTCTGATTGATGAAAGTATTATACAAAAATTAGATGTCCGATGCTGAAGAAAACAAAGATGAGGACATCTAAGTTTCAGAAAGTTTTAAAATTTTCAATACCAACTCAGAGAGCTTCATTATTGACAGCAAAATGACAAAGAGACTAAGGGATTTGTGGTACCAAAGTTCTTAGCAATGAGAACCAATATTATTTACCTGAATAGGCTCAGGCAAACTCATTATTACCGGAATTTCCGCAAATTCCTTAAAACATGGACTATGACAACTTGAGAGTTTTTAAACATACATTTTAAAGGAAATATATTATAAGCTGTGGTAAGTTGTAGTAATGTTCAAAATATCCACAGTCCCATCCTGTAGAACCATTATTAATTAATACTCTATTGGCATCAGGCTTGGTCATGTGACTTTCTCTGGCCAATGAACTGTGAGGACACATGTCACTTGCCAGCAACACCTCTAAGAGATGTCACATGGCTCCACTATATTCTCTTCCTATTGCCACAAGTGAAAAAATGTCTCACATACAAGATTCTTCTTACATCTGGAACCTGGAAGGAAGATTGTGACTCATGGTGAACACATAGATTGAGCAAAATAATAATAATAATAATAATAATCTTTCAATTGTAAGCCACTAAGTTACTGCAGGCTAACCTAGCCAAAGGTGACTGTTAACAAGAGCTAAACCAAAAGGATTGTGTTTTGGGTAATGAACTACATGATTCTTTGCATACCATGTAAAGTGTGCGATAGCATTCTATCTAAAAAATAATGTACATATCTTAATGAAAAAAATACTTTATTGCTAAAGAGTGCCAAGGATCATGTGAGCCTTCAGCAAGTCAGTCTTTCTGCTGGTGATGTTGGTGGCTGCTCACTGATAGGAGTGGAGTGGTAGTTGCTGAAGGTTGGGATAACTGTAGCAATTTCTTAAAATAAGAAAACAATGAAGATTGCTATGCTGATTGACTCTTCCTTTCACAAAAGATTTCTCTGTAACATGTGATGCTGTTTGGCAGTATTTTACCCATGGTAGAAATTGGCTCCAATTTCTTTCAAAATTGGAGCCAATCCTCTCAAACTTTGCCACTGCTTTATCAACTAATTTTCCTAATTTTTCATCTTGCACCACTGAAACTCTATACCCACTCAACCCTAATCCTTCCTTCTTCATCCCCCAAAGCTTTGGCAACTATCTTTCTGCTTTTTGTTTCTACAATTTTGACTACTTTAAATACTTTGTATGAGTAATATCATGCAGTATTTGTGAATGGCTTATTTCATTTAGTATAATGTCCTCAAGGTTCATCAATGTTGTTGTATATTGCAGAATTTCATTCATTTTGAATGCTGTGTAATATTTTCTTGAATGTATATTGCACATTTTTCTTTATTCACCCCTTGATGGACATCTGGGTTGCTTCTACTTCTTGGCTATTATGAATAATGCTGCAATGAACTAAATCTCTTCAAGATCCTGCTTTGAATTCTTTTGGATATAGCTCCAAAAGTGGGATTCCTGGATCATATGGTAATTCTATTTTTAATTTTGGTAAGATCCTCCATACTGTTTTCTACAATGACTGGAGCATTTTACATTCACACTAGTAGTACACAAGGATTCCGATGTCTCTGCATCCTCTCCAATATTGTTACTTTCTGTTCTTTTGATAGTGGCCATTCTGATGAGTTTAAGGTGATATCACCTTGTGGTTTTGATTTGCATTTCTCTAATTATTAGTGGTCTGGAGGGAGCATCTTTTCATGCGCTTATTAGCCATTTGTATACATTCTTTGGAGATATGTCTATTTAAGTCCTTCGCCCCTTTTTAATTGGATTGTTTGGCTTTTTGGAGGGTTGTTAATGAATTGTAGAAGTCCTTATATATTTTAGATATTAACCCTTTATCAGATATATGAATTGCAATTATGTTCTTCCCTTCTGTAGGTTGCCTTTTTACTCTGTTGATCATTTCCTTTGATGCAAAAAAGTTTTTAAGTTTGATATAATCCCATTCGTCTATTTTTTATTTTGTCATCTGTGCTGGTATATATATTTAAACTAAAATTACCTTACAGTTTATTTTCAAAATAATCAAGGATATAAGTTTATAGAAGCTTCTCTCTAATAATAATACTCTCAGAAGAAAAATATATGTTGGGTGCCTCTGTATGTCAAATTTATTCAGACTATGTCCATGCCTAATAATAAAATGAATCAAATAGGTATGTAGACTTATTGTTATGAACTGCCTTATTGTCCTAAGAATAATTAGAAACAAAGTCATAGATCATTCATAAATATTAATAGAAATATTTAATTCTTTATGCCACAGGTAAAATCATTTGCTAACATAAGCCCAGCAGAGATTTTTAAAAGTTTAAATTATAATAGGTTTAATATTTATTTTTTAAGTTGGACTTCTAAGAAACTTATAATTCAACAACATAAAAAGCAGTAGAAAATTTTCTGTTTGGCCTTCAAAGGTCCTTTTACCTGAGTAAATACACCTTCTAGAGCATGCCCAGAACTTTCTCCATAGAGCACTGGGACTGGGCACAGATGAGGCCAGTGACCTATGGAATTCTTACAGTTTTCACTGAGTATATAAAATGTAATTACAAGTGCTCATTTCTTAAATTAAAACAATATTTTAAGTGTGTTTGAAGTGGGGGAAGATTCAGGAGATGAGGAAGAGCAGGCTGAGAAATCCACAAGGTATTCTGATTACTTGAGCTTATGTACTTAGAGTTTTCCTTTCTGAATTCCATTGACGTTAGAAGTGTCCCTACTTGCTTCTGTCAGTTTTATAACAAAGTGATCTTACAACTGCACTGTGATTGGGGTGATCACTAGATTGTAAGCCACTGTAAACACATTACACTTTAAAAACTGTCAGGCCTGATGCAGTGGCTGAGGCTTGTAAATCTAGCACTCTGGGAGGCTGAGGTGGGAGGATTGTTTGAGGCCAGGAGGTTGAAGTTGTAGTGAGGTGTGATGATCCCCCTATACTGTAGCTGGGGCCACAGAGTGAGACTCTGCCTCAAAAAAAAAAATAATAATTAATTAATAAAAAAATAAAAACTCTCAAAACTACAGGCAAACCTAAACAGTGATAACACAGACTGGTGTTCTAGGAGCCATCTCTGCCAGACACACTGTGGGCCCAGGGCATGCTAAACTGCTTTAGTTTCTCTGTGCTCGTTGCTAGCAAAAATTTTGATTACATAGGATTTGCTTTTGTAAAAAAAAAAAAAAAAAAAAGTAGTGTGAAAAACAAAGATAGAACAGTATGAGACCCTCAGGTCAAGCTTCAGTGACAGAAGGAAGTAGCTAAAATAAGTATGTGTATAATTTATGGCAAAACAGTCAGTGTATTTTCCCATGACCTTAGTAGCTTCACCTGTTTCATTTGTGAGACTTAGAACTAAAATTGGTTTTCTAGAAACAGAGCTCTAGGTTTTAGTAATTTCCAGAATAAAATGCTCTAGTCAATGAAGATCTACTTTTCCTTGAAGGAAAAACTTTAATGATTGTAGTGTAAAAAGCCAGAGGCCCTCTCCAACTTCCCTAGGAAGATTTGAGAGTTTCCTCTTTGGTGCTCTCCTGACACTCTGTCCTATTTCCACACTATGTGGCATACGGTGTAAAAGTTCCATGTAATGTAGCAGACGTTTGAACCAATCCATGACCTCCTTGTTGGAAAGAATCATGTCTTTTTTTTATCTTCAATGTTCGGCACTTGTCCCATTTAGTAGGGCTCAAAAATGTATGTTAAAGGAAGAGATGCTAACATAACTACATCAAGTTTTAAAAATCTACATTTATTGCAGAGACATTATAAAGTGGAGATAAATAGAATGTCACCTGTAATCCAACCACCCCAAAATAACCATTATTAACATCTTAATGCACATCTTAAAGACTTTTCTACTAATATTATACCAGTAGTCCTAGTTTTGGACAGTAGGGTGGGATGATAAAAATTATTCTGCAAGATGAAACTGCGAAATGATCTTTGGGCTGCTATAACAAAATACCATAAACTAGGTGGCTTATAAACAACAGAAATTTATTTCTTATAGTTCTGATAGTTCTGAAAGCTGGGAAACCCAAGATCAGGCCACTGGCAGATGAAGCTGTCTAGTGAAGGCTCATTTAGTTCACAGCTGGTGCCTTTTAGCTGTATCCTCACGTGGTGCAAGGGGCAAGGGGTGTGTCTTGGGCCTCTCTTATACGGGAAATAATCCTATTCATAAGGACCGCATTTCATGACCTCATCACCTCCCAAAGTTCCCATCTTCTAACACCATTACCCTTCAGGATTAGGATTTCAACGTATAAATTTGGGGGGTAGACACAAATGTTCAGATACAACACAATATGATTTTAATAATCAATGGGAAAATTACAATTGTTCTGTAACCTTTAAAAGCTTTTTTCAAAGCATTAAAATCTCTTTTACTGTTGCCTATAAATGTACAGGGATATGGAAAAAAGAGTCAAACTAATATTCATTTAGTACATCATAATTTAAAACATTACAAACACTGAGAAGTAAAGATTTTTTAATAAAACCTTATCAAGAGTACTTTGAACGGTGCTTGTTTTCTTCTTTTTGTCTTATAACTTATGATATGGAATGAGCATTTTTTTTTCTAGGCTTTGGTGAATCATCACACCCCTTTCTAAGCTCAGATCAGCCTCAAACATTTTATCCTTGGCCGGGCGCTGGTGGCTCACACCTGTAATCTTAGCACTCAGGGAGGCCGAGGCAGGAGGATACCTGGAAGTCAGGAGTTCAAAACCAGCCTGAGCAAGAGTGAGACCCCATCTCTACTATAAATAGGAAAAAAATAATTGGCCAACTAATATATATATAGAAAAAATTAGCCAGGCATGGTGGCGCATGCCTGTAGTCCCAGCTACTCGGGACGCTGAGGCAGGAGGATCACTTGAGCCCAGGAGTTTGAGGTTGCTGTGAGCTAGGCTGATGCCACGGCACTCACTCTAGCCTGGGCAACAAAGTGAGACTCTGTCTCAAACAAACAAACAAACAAAAAAACCCCATTTTATCCTTTATGCTTTCAATGTGAAATATCTCTGAGAATTCCTTTAAGGTGAAGTTATTTGGTATTGTCATGTCTCCTGGAAGGTCTTTATCCTTTATATCACAACCGGCATCTTTATGTATGTTGGTAGGCTGTCCACCTCCACTGAGCTCCTCTGGCTGCCCATCTAGTCTCTTGAATGGCAGTAGAGCCAACATTCCCAGGGTCAGCTGTCCCTCCTACAACTCTGTCTATATTAGATTTGAATCTCATGTCCAGTGTTATCACTTTTTGTTTCTTTGTTGCACTTTCATTTCTCTTAGTCAATTCCTTCTTTCAAGTATCCAATTTGTCACATGGGTTAAGCACTAGGAGACAAGGAGGCAACATAACTTCACACTTGCGTGAAATGAATCACAGATGTGCAGTGACCAATTACTGAGAGACTTGGAAACAAGTGACATGATTGGTAACTGACCATGATGTGCACCTGTTATTTACACAGTGATTCTTGGACTAAAGAGCTAGCAGCAAAGTTTGCATTTTATTTTTCGCAGTACTGTACCATAGTAACTGAAATTTGAACTGTGTTATTGGGGAACTGGTATCATTTAACCAAACGATGGTAATTGAGATTTTGTGCATTTCAAAGCCATGCAAAATGATTGCCTATAATAAACCTATTTACTATATATCTTCACATCTAAGCATAGAAAAGTGTTTTAGTATTGTGCTATTATACATATCTTTCAATAATTTGCATTTCTCATTTTACAATATTTCATGATTATCTTTCCATATGAGTAAATCTACACCTATAGCATCCTTTAAAATTGGCTGTGCAATATCTCACTGAATGAATACAAACAGGGTCATTGTAGTGATTTAAGTCTGGGGTCCCCAACCCCTGGAACCAGGCCATACAGCAGGAGGTGAGTGAGCGAAGCCCCACCTGCACCCATAACCGTGCCCCATTGCTCTCATCACTGTGGGAACCCTGCCCTACATCAGCGGGGACATCAGACCCTCACACGAGTGTGAGCGCCAGTGCAAACTGATCACGCGAGGGAGGGATCCAGGCTGTGCTCTCCCCATGAAAATCCATCGTCTGATGGTCTGAGGTAGAGCGGAGGTGGTGATACCACTACTCCCAAACTGTCTTCCACAAAACCGATCCCTGGCATCCTAAAGGTTGGGGACCACTGATTTAAGTGATACAATATACATAACACTCTTAGAATTGGGCCTGTCACATAGCAAGGATCAACAAATGTTAATTATTATTATTCATGAGCATAATTCAGCTTATTTCCTATTGTTGGAAACTTGGTGGTTCCTAAGTTTTAGCACAAGATTATAATGAATACCCTTGTACACAGATCACTGTATGCTTGCAATGGTTGTTTTAAGAGATTAGCACAACCATGACTATTCACACTGGGAACAAAATTCTTAGATGGAGACTTCTCTCATGCAGAACGTAGGAGCACCAGCCAGTGTGGGTTGGAAGGAAAAGTGGGAAATCAAACTCTGAGTTTCTGAATTGAAATACCTGTGTGCAGGACAGCCTGGAAGAATAATCCAATAGGCAACAATTTATACCCACCCTGAGTTTGTAAGAGATGAAAAGGCTTAGTGGTTATCAGTGAACAGGTTGTAATTAAAGTCTTGGAGTGTATTAGATCCATCAAGAAAGAGCTAACAGGAAAGGGCTAAAGTACAGACCCCTAGGCAAAAGTCAATATTTAAAACCGATAAATATTAAAGACAATAATAACAATAAAGCAACTAACATTCATTGAGTACTTACTATGAACTGGTTAGTCCCTCAAGTACTTTGCATATACATTGTTTCAATTAATCCACAAATAACCATCTTTATGAAGAAAGTACTATCATTATTGTTGCTTTATTACAGGTTAGAAAACTGAGGTTTACAAAAGTTCAATAACTTATCTGTAGCCACTTCACTAAAACATGCTGCAAGCAGGATTTTTATGCACACATTAGGATTCCAGGATGTATATAGTCTTAGACTTTTCTATTAGCCATCACTGCTATGTAATAAATTACCTCTAAACCAAGAGGCTTAGAACAACAAACATCTATTATCTTGCAAGTTCTGTGGGGCAGGAATTTAGACACAGCTTAAGGTGACACTGGCCCAAGGTCTCTTATTGAATTGTATGAAATCAGTTTTATACAATCAATGAAATCATCCTCAAGAGTTCATTGAGACTGCCATCTCACCTGAAGGCTCCATGGAATGGGGTTGTTGCAGGCCTCACTCCTTTATTAAATAGGTCTCTCCACAGGGCTGCCTCCTGACATAAAAGTTGGCTTCTCTAAAGTGAGTGATTCCAGAGAATGAGAGTAAATGAGTGCCCAAGATAGAAACCACAGTCTTTTTTGTAAACTACTCTTAGAAATGGCATCCTATTATTTCTGTTGTCTTCTATTCATAAGGAGCAAGCCACAGTCAAGGGCAGGAGAATATACGAGGGCATGATTCGCAGGAGGCAAACCGTCTGGGAACTGTCTACCACAACACTCTGAGAGGCATCACATTATGCTAGCCAGAGGGACTCAGCAACTGGGGAGTGGGTACTTGCGCTTTTAGAATCTAGACTTTCATTTTAGTTCTTGGTTCTGCTATGAGGACAGAGGTTGATCTGCAAAGGGTAATAAGAAAAACTCACAAAGCTAATATTGAGAGGCTGAAAAAACACTTTGGAATTTTCAGAAAATTGAGAAGAAACTTAATAGAGGTCTGCAAATGTGAAAGAAGATATATAATAGTTTGCAGCTCTCTAACATAAATGAGAGCAAAACATGGTGGTCTTAAACTGCAACAGGCAGGATTTTATAGAAGCATGGAGGATAAAGTCATGATGGAAATTGCTAAGTATAAGAATAGGTCATTGCAATTTGCACACATTCTCATGAGTCTGAGTAGTGTGACAATGGCCCTTCTTGAACATTAGAGATTAGATTAAATGTCATATGTTTCCTCTAGATTAAAATTCTAATAAAAATTAAATCGCATTTTGTAAATGTTTGGAAGAAGGTAGCCAAATCTTTCATATAAATACAGTTAGTCTCCTTGAAAGTTAGTTTCTGTGAGCTCAAGAACTCTGGTATGATTTATTGCCATTGTTTGTAAGTAAGCCAGTTTTTATTTTCCTTCTTTTTCTTTTTGAGAACCAGAGATGATTTGAACTGTTTTTCTATCATAGTAGAGCCAGAGAAGTTGATCCTAGCTATATCCAGATGGTTTGCATTGCTTAGGCTGATTTCTGTTAAACTGTTTAATGTTAATAATCCTTTTAATATATTTAAATTTGTGTGGAGGGTAAAAGGGGGTGGATATGGTACAGATTGGAAGTCACAGCTCCTGCAGGACTTCTGTTGATTCATTAAATCCAACTGTGGTCTCTAGTACTGGTTCCAATTTTGTTGAACTCACAGTAACCTCTTCCTTTAAGCTGTGACACTCAGCTGCAATGGTTCATCAATGTGGACATTCAGGGAATGTGGCCCTCACTACTCTGAAAGTGTATGCCTTTAATATGAAATGCAAACTTTAGAAAAGTAAATTTAATTATAGTTTAGATTCTGTAGAGGAAAATACATGCAGGGAAGGAAAGATTATCAACAGCAAGATTATCTTCCACATTCAATGAATCCCAGGCCTGTTGATTTTTATGCTTAAAGATCTAATATCTGTGTCCTCCAGCCTATCTCACTAACTTCCTCCTCAACGAGACCAACAAAGGCCTCTTGGCTGGCTTGTGTCTTTGCTTTCAAACTCACCCCTTAAAAACTCAAAATAAAAATTAAGAAGTATTGTACTACCCAAAGAAATCTGCAGATTCAATGTAATCCCTATTAAAATACCAATGAAATTCTTCAGAGAAATAGAAAAAAAAAATTGTAAAATCTGTATGGAATCACAAAAGATGCTGAATAGCCAAAACAATCCTGAGCAAAAACAACAAAGTGGAAGGCACCACACAGCCAGACTTCAAAATATACTACAAAGCTATAGTAACAAAAACAGCATGGCATAAAAAATGAACACACAGACCAACAGAACAGAACAGAATACTCAGAAATTTATCTACATAACTATAACCAATTGATTTTTGACAAATATGCCAAGAACACTCATTGGGGAAAGCACAGTCTCTTCAATAAATGGTACTGGGAAAACTGGATATCCACATGTGAAGAATGAAACTAGACCCCTACCTCTCACCCTATACAATAATCAACTCAAAATGGATCAAAGACCTAAATGTAAGACCCAAAACTACTAAACTACTAGAAGAAAACATAGAGGAAACACTTTAGCACATTGGTCTGTGAAAAGATTTTACAAATAAGACCTCAAAAGCACAGGAAACAAAGAAAAATAGATAAATGGGATTATATCAAACCAAAAAGCTTCTGCACAACAAGGGACACAATTAATAGAGTAGAAAGGGAAGAATGAAAGAAAATATCTGCAAACTATTCATCTGTCAGGGGATTAATATTCAGAATATAGTAGGAACTCAAACATCTCAATAGCAAAAAAAACATATTATTGGAAAATGGGCAAATGATCTGAACAGACATTTCTCAAAAGAAGACATACAAATGGCCAAAAAATATATTAAAAATGCTCGGCATCACTAATCATCATGGAAATGCAAATCAAAACCACATTGAGATATCATCTCCCCCCACCTAGAATGACTAAGATTAAAAAGACACACACAAAAAATTCTGGTGTGGGTGCAGAGGAATAGAAACTCATACATTGTTGGGAAGAATGTAAACCAGTACGGTCACTATGGAGAACAGTATGGCCATTCTTCAAAAGACTACAACTAGAACCACCACATGATCCAGCAAAGAACTGCTGAGCATTTATCAAAAGGAAAGGAAATCATTATATCAAAGAGACATCTGCACCTCCATGTTTATCGTAGCATTATTCACAATAGCCACGAGATGGAATCAACCTAAGTGTCCAACAACAGATTAATGGATAAAGAAAATGTGGCGTATATACATAGGGGAAAACTAGCCATAAGAAAGAATAAAATCCTGTCATTTGTGGCAACATGGATGGAACTGAAGGGCATTATGTTAAGTGAAATATACCAGGAACAGAAAGTTAAACACTGCATTTTCTTACTCATGTGTGGAAGCTACCAAAACAGTGAGTTTTTGTTACTCATAGAAGTAAAAAATAGAACAGAGGATATTAGGGCCTGGAAAGGTAAGGGACAGGAGGTGATAGGGAGAGATTTGTTAAAGGATACAAAATTACAGCTAGATAGGAGGAATTAGTTCCCATGTAGGATAGCCATCCACTGTAGTATAACAATAATTAACAATAACACACAGATTCAGATAGCTAGAAAGAGGATATTGAATGTTTCCAACACAAAGAAATGGTAAATGTTTTAGACGATGTATATACTAATTACCTCCATATGATCACTGTACATTACATATATCAAAACATCACTGTGTATCCATGAATATGTATAATTGTATGGGAATTTAAAAACTAACATGCAGAGCAGAACTGGAAGAAGAAAGTTATCGGCAGAGTCTAAACCCTGAGAGGCTCAGAGGCCAGTGACAAGGTTAGGTGGAGCAGTTAAATCCCCCCTCTCTTGCATCTGAGACTGCTGGTGAGCTGGCTCCCGAGCTGCTGGAGAGACCTGCCAACGCTGCCCAGAGAGAGCTCCCGCCAGTGAGCGGTGAGCCTCTTGCAAACAGGGTATTGGCCTCCTAGCTCCCTTGAGGAATGTCCTGCTCCACAGACCCAAGTAGGCACCATGTTGCTTCATTCTCCCTTTCCTCTCCCCAACCCACAGCTGCCAAGAGAGATAATTTAGCCACCACCCAGAAGCATCCACAGGGAATGGGACCTTTCCTTTTGGGGCCCTGCAGCAAACTGGGAGGTACTTGGACTATGAGCTCTCTACCTAAGCCCTCCCTGGTGCTGCTTGTCTGGTGACTCCAGCAGAGTGGGGCAAACCCTGAGACAGAGAGACATTGATCCAGCTTGAGCACCCCATGGGTCACTTGAGACCAGCAATCTTCTCCCTGGCAGGGTCAGGAATTGATCTCTGGGGCTTGGGGGACAGGCCTGCAATCCAGGTCCTATAAACCCAGATCTGGGTAGCATTGTCTGGAGGCACAGAAGGGATATTTGTGAACTAGTCCACCGAGGTGTGTGTGCCTTCAGGGGCAGATCAGAGTGGGTCCTAGCTACAGCATGCTCCAGAAGCAACCCTTCCTCCATGGGAGGGCCCTACTCTTAGCTCAGATAGTAATCCTGGGAAGGGAACCTCCCCTGGGTCACATCATAGTCAGGGGAATTCCCCTGGCTTGAGGTCCCACTTGCCAGCAGAAGCCTGGGAGAAAATGTGAAGTAGAGGAGGGTGGAAAGGAGCTAGACCTGCTCCAGACTGCAGATTTCAGATAGCCCCACCTCCACATGCAGACTTTTTGGCTGAGCAGGGCCATTTCAGCCCCTCCCTGGCAGCTTTGCCCAGAAGCAGAGAATAGACCTTTGACCTCTGCTAACAGCATCTGTGGACTTTGAGGGGCAGGCTCACCCAATCCAGCTTTGTCCAGCCTCACTCCCCAACCTGCCCCTGCTGAGGTAAAGAATAAAGACACACCCAAAAGTGCAGTGCCCCACCCACCACCTGAGGCACTACAGTGCATCTCCAGAGTAAGGAGAGCTGCTTGCAGGACCCAAAAACAACACTGCAGCTTGTTCCTCACAGCAAGTGCCACCTACTGACAGGCAGGTCAATTTGCACACCTTTTACTGCATTTACTAATTTACGCAGAGTGTGATCCAATCTCACCCAGAAGCACCACCTACTGGCTCAAAGACTAAACTGGGTAAGTCATATGTAAACGAAAATCCAAAGGTACAAAGAAACAGCTCCTCCAGATGGGAAAGACTCAATGAAAGAACTCTGGAAGTATGAAGAATCAAACTGAAAACATGCCCCCAAATGAGAACACCAGCTCTCTAGCAATGGACATCAAACAAATTCAGAACACTAAAATGACAGCAGAAGAATTGTAAACATGGATTATAAAAAAACTCAATGATATGCAAGAGAAAATGGATATCCAACACAAAGAAACCACAAAAAAATCCAGAATTTGGAAGAAAAATTCACTAAAGAAATTGAAATTTTAAAGAAAAATCAAACAGAACTTCTGGAAATGAAAAATTTATTCAAGGAATTACAAAACAGTGGAAAGCCTCAAGAATAGGGTAGATCAAACAGAAGAAAGAATCTCAGGGATTGAAGATAACACCTTTCAATTAAACAAGTCAGTCAAAGATACAGCAGAGAAATACAAGAAAAGAGAAAAGCCTACAAAAAACATGAGATTATATACAGAAGCCTAACATAAGAATTATAGTCATCCATGAGGGTGAAGAAGAAAACACACAAGGGTTGGATAAACTATTTGAGGATACAATGGAGGAAAATTTCCCAGATCTTGCTAGAAATCTAGATATCCCAGGTATAAGAAACTCAAAGGACTCTGGGAGATTCATTGCAAACAGGAAGACACAATGACACATAGTCAACTGACTGGCCAAAATAAACACAAAAGAGGCCCTCCTATGAGCTGTAAGGCAAAAGCAGCAGGTAACCTACAAAGGAAAACCCATCAGACTAACTGAAGACTTGTCAACTGAGATCTTACAAACCAGAAGTGACTGGGGCCTCCATCTCACTCTTCTGTAACAGAAAAATTCCCAGCCTAGTATCTTGTATCCTACAAAGCTAAGTTTTGTATATGAAGGAGAAATAAAGACCTTTTCAGACTAGCAAAGACTGAGAGAATTCATCAAGATAAGATTTGCCTTCCAGAAAGTACTTAAAATTGCATTACTCACAGATCAGCACAACAAACACTGACCAGTATAAAATCATCCGAAAGCTAAAGGCCAAAGGCCAGCTACCGCAATAGGTCAAGAGAGAAAACAAAGTGGCAAATTTCAACTCAACAGGATAAAAAGAAATCTGCCCCACTTATCAATTCTTTCAATAAATGTGAATGGCTTAACTGCCCACTAAAGAGACACAGGCTGGCTGAATGGATAAATATACACAAGCCAAGCATCTGTTGTCTTCAGGAAACACATCTAAACCACAAGGATGCATTCAGACTCAAGGTGAAGGGATGGAAAACAATATTCCATGAAAATGGAAGTCAAAATAAAGCTGGTACAACAGTTCTGATTTCCGATAACTTAGTCTTCAAATCAACCTAAGTAATGAAAGACAAAGATGACTACTCTATAATGATGAAGGGTACAATTCAATAAGAAAACATAAGTATTCTAAATATTTATGCACCTAGATTCATAAAGCAAATCCTACATTATCTAAACAAAATGATAAACAGCAGCACTCAAAAAGCTGGGGACTTCAACATACCTCTGACAGTACAAGATAGATCCTTCAAACAGAAAATAAAAAAAGAAACAATGGACTTAAACAGAACTCTAGAACAAACGGGCCTGACTAACATTTACAGAACATTCTACTCCAAAACCACTGAATATACATTTTTCTCATCAGATCATGGGACATTCTCTAAGACTGGCCATATCTTAGGGCATGTCTCAACAAATTTTAAAAAAGTATAAATTATACCATGCATCTTTTCAGACCACAGTGGAATAAATTTAGAAACCAACTCCAACAGAAACTCTCAACTCTACACAAAGTCATGGAAACCAAACAACCTTCTGCTGAATGATTATTACAATATGGAGGAAATTAAGATGGAAATCAAAAGATTCTTTGAACTAAATGATAAAGGAGACACAAGTTATCAAAATCTGTGGGACACAACTAAAGCAGTCCTGAGAGTAAAATTTATATCCATAAAGGCCTATGTCCAAAAGACAGAAAGATCACAAATAAACAATGTAATGAATCATCTCAAAGACTGGAAAAGGATGAGCAAACCAGCCCCAAACCCAGCAGAAGAAAATAAATAACAAAGATCAGAGCATAACTAAATGAAATCAATAACAAAAAAACTATATGGAAGACTAATAAAACAAAAAGTTGGTTCTTTGAAAAAACAAAATTGATAGGCCTCTTGCTAGATTAATGAGAAGCAGAAAAGAAAGGACTCTAATAAGGTCAATCAGGAATGAAAAAGGAGAAATTACAACTGATACCAAGGAAATACAAAATATCATCTATGAATACTATAAAAACCTCTATGTGCATAAACTTGAACATGTGGAGGAAATGGACAAACTATTAGACACATAGCCGCCCTAGGCTCAATCAGGAAGAAATAGAATTCCTGAATGGACCAATATCAAGTACTAAAATTGAAGCAGCAACAAAAACCTTCCTAAAAAGAAAAGTCCTGGACCAGATGGTTTCACACCCAAATTTTACCATACCTACAAAGAAGAACTAGTGCCTATACTGCAGAAATTATTCCACAACATTGAGAAGGAAGGAATTCTCCTAACACGTTTTATGAAGTCAACATCACCCTGATACCCAAAGCAGGAAAGGATACAACAAAAAAAGAAAACTACAGACCAATATCCCTTATGAATATAGATGCAAAAATTCTCAACAAAATCCTAGCAAACTGAATTCAGATGCTTATCACAAAAATAATCCATCACGACCAAGTGGGCTTCATCCCAGAGATAGAGGGATGGTTCAACATATGTAAATCCACAAATATAATTCAACATATAAATAGAAGTAAAAACAAAGACCATCTGATCATCTCAATACATGCATAAAAAGCATTTGACAAAATTCAGCACCCTTTTATGATAAGAATGCTTAACAAAATAGGCATAGATGGGGCTTACCTAAAAATGATACGAGCCATATATGACAAACCCACAGCCAATATCATACTGAATGGGGAAAAATTGAAAGCATTCCTGCTTAGAATTAGAACCAGACAAGGTTGTCCTCTATCACCACTTCTATTCGACATAGTGCAGGAAGTCCTAGCCAGAGCAATCAGACAAGAAAAGGACAGGGGCAGAAGAGGTCAAACTATTGCTCTTTGCTGACGGTATGAACTGATATACGGAAAACCCCCAAAGATTCTGCCAAGAGACTACTGGAATTGATAAACAAATTCTGCAAAGTCTCAGTTTAAAAAATAAATGTAAGCAAATCAGTGGCATTCCTATATGCCAAAAACGGTCACACTGAGAACCAAATCAAAGACTCAATACCCTTCATAATAGCAACAAAGAAAATAAAATACTTAGGAACATATTTAATTAAGGAGGTGAAAGACATCTACAGGGAGAACTAGGAAAAACTGAGGAAGGAAATAGGAGAGGAAATATGCAGGTGGAAAACCATACCATGCTCATTGGTCGGCAGAATCAATATTGTTAAAATATCTATACTACCTAAAGTGATCTACATATTCAATGCAATGCCTATTAAAATACCAACATCATTTTTCACAGATCTAGAAAAAATAATTCTACGCTTTCTACAGAACCAGAGAAGACAAATATATATATATATATAGCATATATATATATATATATACATATAAAATATATATATATAGCAAAAGCAACCTTAAGCAAAAAGAATAAATTGGGTATTGGGCAGGTGGGAGGGGGAGGGGGCGGGTATATACATACGTTTTGAGTGAGATGTGCACCATCTGGAGGATGGTCATGCTAGAAACTCAGACTTATGGGGGGAGGGGGGAAAGGACATTTTTTGAAACCTTAAAATTTGTACCCCCATAATATGCCGAGATAAAATAAAATAAATAAATGGGGAGGCATCAATCTACCAGACTTCAAGCTATATACTACAAGGTTATAGTAACAAGAACAGAGACATGGCCTACAGATCACAACTGAGAACTCAGATATAAAACCATTCTCATGTAGCCATTTAATCTTTCACAAAGAAGAGAAAAATATATACTGGGGAAAATATTCCCTATTCAATAAATGGTGCTGGGAAAATTGGATAGCCACATGTAGAAGACTGAACCAGGATCTGCACCTCTCACCTCTAACAAAAATCAACTCACGGTGGATAACGGACTTAAACCTAAGGCATTAAACTATAAGAATTCTAGAAGAAAATGTAGGAAAAACTCTTATAGACATTGGCCTAGGGAAAGAATTTATGAAGAAGACCCCAAAGTCAATTATAGCAACAATGAAAATAAATAAATGAGACCTGATGAAATCAAAAAGCTTCTGCACAGGCAAGGGAACTATCAGGAGAGCAAACAGACAACCTATAAAATGGGAGAAAATTTTTGCATGCTACACATCTGATAAAGGGATGATAACTAGAATCTATATAGATTTCAGGAAAATCATCAAGAAAAAAATCGAACAACCCCATTAAAAAGTGAGCAAAGGAAATTTTCAAAGAATACAGATTCATGGCCAACAAACATATGAAAATATGCTCAACATCTCTAATTATCAGGGAAATGCAAATCAAAACCACAATGAGATATCACTTAACTCCAGTGGGAATGGCTTTTATCAAAAAGTCCCAAAACAACAAATGTTGGCATGGATGCGGAGAGATGGGAACACTCTTACATTGCTGGTGGTACTGCAAACTACTATACCCTCTATGGAAAGTAACATGGAGATACTTCAAAGAACTCCAAGTAGAACTACCATTTGATCCATCAATCCCACTACCTGATGTTTACCCAGTAAAAGTAAAGACATTCTATAAAAAAGACATCTGCACTGACATGTTCATAGCAGCACAGTTCACAATTCAAAAGATGTGGAAACAACTCAAGTGTCCATCAATATATGAGTAGATTAATAAAATGTGGCATACACACACACACACACACACACACACACACACACACACACCATGGAGTTCTATTCAGCCTCAAAAAACAATGGTGATCTAACACCTCTTGTATTATCCTGGATAGAGCTGGAGCCCATTTTATTAAGTGAACTATCACAAGAATGGAAAAACAAGCATTGTGTGTGCTCACCATCAAATTGGTATTAACTGATCAACACCTATGTGCACATTTAGTAATAACATTCAACCGTTCTTGGGCAGGTGGGAGAGAGGAGGAGGGGATGAGTATATTCACACCTAATGGGTGCGGTGCACACTGTCTGGGGGATGGGCACACTTGAAGTGTTGACTCAGGTGGGGCAAAGGCAATATATGTAATGTAAACATTTGTACCCCTGTGATATGCTGAAATTAAAAAATAATAAAAATATATAAAAACTAACAGAACAAGTAGTGATAGATTACTATTGGGTTAGGCACAGTGCTAAATGCTTCTCATCATCTCATTTAGGCTTCACAATAACATGAGAAGGTAAGTTCTATTACTATCTCCATTTTGTAGATGAGCAAACTAAGTCTCAGAGAGTTTAAGCAACTTATCCAAATCACAAGCCAATTCTGTCCTTCCCATTCAACCAGAATGTGAATGCAAACCATGTCACCTTGCTGACTGAAACTCCTACAGGATCCTTGGGAGGAACAAAATGGAGCAAAAATTCCTTAGCAAAGTGTTTAAATAGTAATGCTCATAGTCAAATACCAAGTACTTTGTATGTGCTCAATTTCATCCAACAGCTGCAATTCCTTACCATAACCCTACGATATATGTATGCTTTTTATTGTGGTAGATGAATAAATGGAATCTCAGAAGGGATTTCCAAGGTCACAAAGCAATTGCTGATGAGCAGAAATGGGATTCCTGCCAGGTCTATTCGACCTCAGTCCTATATTACCCTCCTTGCTCCTCTGCCTTTCTTACAGCCTGGCCTCTGCCAATCTGTATGACTTCAGATTCCCCCATTCCTTCTTCTCCCTTCATTCTACTCCTATACTCAAGCAATTCTGGAACACCGGCAATTTTGGAAACATTCTCTTCCCTACACTCAGAATTTATTTTTTTCCTTCTTGTTGACCTAGCAAGCCTCTACACATCATTTAAGACATAGCTTAAACAAACCTCTTCTTATGAAACTTTGATCTTCCTCCCTGCACCCTCTCCTTGCTGGAAGATAACCACTTCATTTCTAATGATACTCTGTAAACCATTGTGAGGAAACTGCGACCTGACGTTATTACCAATATTTGTGTATAATAGGCAGTGAGGAATCATATATTGATTCATTTTGTTCAGCTAATTATTCCTGAATGGATACTGACGTGTCTTGTATTTATTTTTGTTTTCTCAGCTCTTAGCACAGGGCTTGACACTTAAATGCTCAAAAAAAAAATGGCTATATGAATGAATGACTGAATAAATGGAGGCTTCACTCAGTAACACGAAGGGACTGAATCAACAGCAGTTATTTCCTAATCAGACTATAAAGCTCCTGAAATATGGTTTGCCATGATTCACTTTCCCTCTCCATTTGTGGACAGGGCCTCCTTGATCAAAACACTACTTTTTAAAAGATGCATCCAATAGCACTGGAACCCTTTTACCTCCTGAAAATTACAAATAAAAAGGAAACTTTTGCCAGGTCATTCCAACACAGTGACCCCTCAAAAGGGGCTGTCTCTCTTGCTCTCTCTCACCTATCCTGTGTCAATCAGCAGCCAAGCTACAAATAACATGCAAGCATGTCTAATGGACAGGCGAGGAAAGGGAAGATGGCTGTTCTCTTCATCCTTTCTTAAAGGGCCAAGAATTTTTCTTCTATCCACTCTAATCTGGCAGCGCCATGCAGCTCTCTTGCCTATCCCCTCGCCACCCAACCTTTCTCCCTAAGCTGCCCAATACTCCCTGGCTCTCAGTAGCAAAGGCCTGCCCATGGTTGGATTCTCCAGCAGGGTTGGAAATATAGATACCAGCTGGGCAGGTTCGGGGATCCACCCAAGCCAGGGAAGGAAAAGAGATGCTTATCCTGTTTCTCACTGCTGTCCTTCAGAGCACACCACCGCCAGTGCCTGACGTCAGCTGCCGGGGTTGTGTGTGTGCAGGCGTGGGCACACACATGTATATGTTGGAGGCGGTTCCAAGGCAGTAGCTGAGATCAGACCTGTCTATTTGCAATTTGTATAATCCAGCCAATAAGAATTCACTAGTTTCCAGTCCACACCATACATATTTACACAGACACACACATACACACATGCACACACACACATAGACACAACTACTGCTTCTGGATCAATTTTAATAATAATAGCTATTATTTATAGAACTCATTTATGTCAGACACTGTGCTAAATGCATTAATGGATTATCTAATTTAAACTTTACAGCCACCCTCTGAAGCAGATTTTATCATTATCTTCTTTTACAAACAGAGAAAGAAACCAAGACTTAGGAGAGGTAAGAAACGTGTCGGCATTACACAGCAGGGACACTGGGCTTTGAATTGAGTCCCCACAGCTCTGGAGTGTGAAGCTGGGGTGTGCACCCCAGCCTGCAGGCTTGGCACTGCACTAAAGCATGCCCCAGAACTGCTATTCCATTCGGCAGGCCCTTTCCTCACACTTACGTTGACTTTGTCTAGATGAGGGCAGAGATTTGAGTGCACAGGAAAACGTCTGAGAGACCCGTGATGAGAACAGGGCTGGGAACTGAGCCTTATTCCTTATGAGAGAGTTACCTTGGTGGCATTTATCCTGTATCCATAAATTCTTGTCTGTCCCAAGGGCACTGAAGCACGAGAAACATTGAGACGGAATATAGAGTTAAAATACTGACAGAACAATGGCATAATTAGTTTGTCCAACGGAATCTACGCCAACCACAATTTGGCTTGGTTATGCATGGAATTAAAATTTGTCTCTGCCAGTCACATTAGCATCATCATAAAAAAAAAAAAAAAAAGCACTCAGATCGAGGCTGGCCAGTGAATTGGACCCTGGCAACTTATATAATTATTTTCTACGTGTCATATACGAAAATGATGCTAGTCCATTACTGCCAGTGGAATGCTCATTAATATTTATTAATTGATTCAGCAGACATTTATTGAATGTCTACTGTGTATAGATACCAGGTCAGGTTCTGTGTGCAGTACCCACATGAAAAGCTATGATTTTGCCCTTTCCTGGGAGTTCATTATCAAGAAGTGTGGGGTGGGGGTAGGAGGATAAAATGAGATGATTAAGGATGGGCAAGATTAAGGCTATATGAGGTATAAAGCACTCCCATTTTGGAGATTAGCAGTCACATTCTTATGAGGTAATCTGAAAAGGCTTCAAGGAAGAGGGATGATTTTACATGCAATGAAAGGGTAGGAGTTTGAAAGGCACAAGGACTGGAGGAAGGTATTCAATGCCAATATTTAACAAGTTATATAAACTAGACTAGCCAAACTAAGTATGAGCAAATTGTTTTAACTTAGACAAACTTTTTCACCTTTAGAACAAAATTTTAAGTGTTTAATATTATCTCTTGAAAAATTTTTATGACTGCCTAGTTAGCTCTCAATAACACAGAGAAGCTTAAGTATTTGAAGAATAATGTACTCTTTCTACAAATACATTTTAATGTTCTGTTTAAAATAATTTACTTTCTAAATGCATGCATGGAAAGAAAAAAGACTTGAAGGGTATACACCACAATGTTAAATGAACTGTGATTCTAAGTATTAGGGCTATGGTTAATTTTATTTTCTTCTTTGTGTTTTTCTGAGTTTTTCAAATTTCCAATAATAAACATGTATCTTTTCTGTAACCAGTCAAAAGCACAAAAGTTACTCGAAATAGCCCTTTAAATGTTATGTTTTAGAGAAAGAGTCAGAGTGAGTAACTCAGCTCATGCGTCTAACAAATTCTTGAGTCCCACTCACTGTCCTTGTCATTATGGATACAGAAGTGAGTCAGATAAAGTCCCCTTACAGAGTTTGCAGTCTCCGGAGGAAAAAGAAACTAAATGACTTAACAGATAAATTTAAAAATATAGAATCACAACTGAGGAGAAAGAAATGAACAAGGTTCTATGGAAATACTAGATGTAGCCTAAAATATTAGAAGGTGTTTTTAACTATTTTGTAAATCCACTTAACTTTACTAAATAAAAACATGGTGACATCATCCCCTGTTGAAATAGTCATACCGAATTCTGTGTACAACTCTGAACGCAAACGCTACAGACAACTGCTTCATCTTCCAAAGAATTCTTCTAGCGTAGGAATAGTTTCCGAGGGTAATTCCTTTTCTTTTCTTTTTGCCAGGAAAGATCAGCCTTCCTGTCAACAGCAGTGTTTGAGATGTTTGGGGCTTTACCTTTGATGAATACATGACATGCCATGTTCTATGGGTCTACAGATTCATCACTCTCCAAATTTATAGGGATGTATGCAGTGTGATTTGATAAATTGTTTTGTTTTGCCTTTCATCACTCACACGTTATTGAAAGGACGCTCCCTGTATATCTTAGGCATCATCTATCAAAAATAAGGCTTTGGGGAGAACAAATAAAATGCAATAAAAACTTGTTGAACTGATAACTATATAATATGAATGTGTCATCTCTGAAAATGAAGGGCCACTATATGAGGCTCATATTTTATTTTCTTTAGCAAGTTTACATATCTGTTTCCCAGTGGTTTAGAGTGCATTTTTGGTTCAAATGTTCACAAAGCTTTCCAAGCGTCTTTGGGAAAGAGTGCTATAAATTTAAATGATTATTAATCTTACTAAATATATTCCTTTTTACTGGCATTTGCTTAGGAGATCCGGGGCTCCTTATGATGGATTGGTTTGGCAACTTACATGACATACTACTGTATGAAATAAGAAGTTGGAGGAGCTTGATACTCAGTTTTGCTTTGTTTTTAAAGGAAAGTATCTCCATTAAACTGACAAGTAAATTGACCTTAAAAAATGGCTAAAAAGGGAATACTGGGCCTTTATCATTGCTGGACCTGGCAATTTAAATCAAGGCGAGAATGATAATTATTGCATTTATGGTTAACATTCTATTCACACTTCATCATGAGAACCAGGAATTTCCTCTAATTAATAAAATGTTTTCTATCCAAGGCCAGTAATAGCTATGAGTCCATGAAAATATGTTTGAATCTCCAGAAGGAAATTGTTCTTTAGGTTACAGTGTCTAAATTTCTTATCAGAGACCAAAAGCATAACAGTCAGTAACTCCGCTAAACAGACGCTATAATTAAAATGTTTACCCCTTCTCAGATCTTAGGTGATCTTCAACATAACAGATAAAGGAAAACCTGCCTTACCGATACACAGTGCTCAATGAATGAGCAATCAAAGAGGATATTAAAACAACATGAAGATATCAAATTTGCCCTTTGATGGGAGCTATTTTAAATATTTATAATTCCCAGGGCTGTTGATGGCATGGGGCAAATGGGAATTCTTACACACTATTAGCACTGTTCAGCTCTTAGAAATAATTAGGCGTATCATACGGATACAGAAAGATTTCTAAGGCATAATGTTAAGTGAAAAGGTAAGTTATAGAATAATAACTATAATATGATTCAATTTATGTAAATGCCCTCTATGTATATACAAAATAAGTGCAAAACTGAGGCTCTGAAAGGTTTCATACTAAACTACCAACAGAGCTTGGGGCAGGAATGGGGGTTGGGGCAGAGGGTGCAAGGTGAAGGGGCTTTTCATTTATTACTCTGGATATTCCTGTATTGACTAAGCTTTTTACAGCACAATATGTCCTCCTGTTTCTTATGTAATTATTATTATAAAGAAAACATAGCTTTATAAAAACTCGTGTGCATGAATTACCTCATTCACAATTCTGCATCAAATTCCAAAGCAGGCAAACACATCATTCCATTCCATTGAATTTATGGTTTGCAAACTGTACTCTGAAGCATTAGGAGTTTCTAGAGTCCTCTCCAGGGAGAAAATAAAGACTGGAACTGGTGGGCTTCAGACACACATACACACACACAAACATACAACCCTCCCCACCAATTCTGGCTTCCAGTTTTTTCTTTCTCTCTTTCACAAGTCAGAATTCAATGTAAGATTTTGTGGGAGCAGTGTTTCAGGACTTAAACATGTTTGAGGGCTATTCCAACTCCATTTTGAATTTGTCTCTGCAATGACAATGTGGCTGGCCAAAGGCCACATCGTAGTTGCAGAGCCCAGAGAACATTAGGTCTCTCACCTGCCCGGGCGTACCATGTGGCCTCTTTAAAACATCAGGGTCCTCTCATTTCGTATGCATATTGCCCACTTGGAAGTCAGAGGCAGTAAGCAGTAGAACCAAAGCTATGAGAACACCTCACTTTCCTATTCATTTCACCAGCTTTCCTATTCATTTCCTCGTATATGTTTATATATATTTTGTAATGCCTATATCGGTGTAATCACTTAGTCTTCTAGCTTCCTTAAGAAGGTTAACTTTCATTGTGATGATCTGAGTAAATACACAGAATGAGAAAAAGGTAGGTCTCCACTATTATACCCATGATAAAAGGATTACCAAACTAATTAATAAAATGACATTTATTAGTCAGTAAAATATAATGCCAAGTACAAAACAGCTTAAACGAGTCGCCTCCCCCACCCAATTAAGAGCTGACCCACAAGATCCAAGAGGAGCATAACTCAAAGCAGGTAGAAGCACCACTCATTCTGCAGGAACCAAGGCAGCGGCACATTCTCCCAAGAAAGCAGGTCATCGCCATCCTCACCTGCAGAGGCAAACTGAACCAATGACAGTTACAGCCCCAGAGAGGGCAAGGAGAAAGTAGACTCACTGGGTAGTCAGTTACTCTTCACAATAAAAAACAGCAGTGAAATAGCCTGACATAGACTACCAGACACTCAGATAAGTCTTTTCTCATTCCTCTCTCTTGCAAGAATCTTCCCTTCTCTCAATTCCAAGATTCCAAGTCCTTTTTTTTGTTGTTAAATTGGTCTTACTATCACTTATTTTAGCTCTGAATGATACGATGCCCAGTGCTGTGGAGTAGCTGTTTGTAGGGGGGGGTGTCTTCCCATCCATATCATAAGCTCAAAGAGGGCAAGGTCATATCCTACAGAGTATCTTCTAAGGCCTATGCAACAAGTTAATTAGAATGCGGCCAACAAATATGGCAACCTACCATGTGCCAGGACTCTCCTAAAAGCTAGAGATAGAGAGATATGATAATTAGTTTTATGTGTCAATTTGGCTAGGTTATATTACCAAATTATTTAATCACTAATCCAGGTGTTGCTGTGAAGGTATTTTTGTAGGTATGGTGAACATCTACCATCAGCTGACTTTAATTAAAGGAAATTACCTTCAATAATGTGGGTGGGCCTCATCTAATCAGTTGAAAGGCCTTTAGAAGCAAAACCAAGTTTTCCCTGAGAAAGGGGAAAATCTGCCTCAAGACTGCAGCATCAACTCTTCCTTAGGAGTCTCTAGCCTGCTGGCCTGCCCTGTGGGTTTTGGACTTGACAGCTCCTGCATCCTGTGAGCCAACTCCTTAAAAGAAATCATATACATATACACTATGATATGTATATAACTCTTACTGGTTCTGTTTTTCTGGAAAACATAGACTGGTACAAGAGGTGGGTAAGATGCAAGGTTCTGTTATCATGGAACTTACTCCTCTAGGCAAAAACTAAAAATCACTTAAACACATCACTAATCAAAAGATATACAGTGATAAAGCTGTGTAGAAAATAAAACAAGGAAAATATGATTGCATGTGGCTGGTGAGCTATTTGTAGACTAGGTGGTCAGGGAAGGTGTCTCTGAAGCAGTGTAGTTTAAGCTGAAACAGGGGTTGACATTCTCATTACTTTTTCTGTTCCTTCCATAGATCTTGTATAAAGTCATTTACATAGTATGCACTCAATAAATTATTTTGAATAAATAATGAATAGACTAATAATACGATCGTATAGAAGATTGGCCATTCTAATTTTAGGTAACTAAAAAACAAGCCAAGTTTAAGACTTTAATGAGAAGAAAGTCTTTCCTCCAAGCTGAAATTACAGCTACCTGGTGCTGGAGGCTCTCATTTTGATTAATGAATGGAGGTGACCAATTAAGTCGTTTTAGGTATGTAATTGCTTCTACCTGCACTCATTTGAAAACAGTACAGACATGACACAGTTGGTAGACAAAGCACAAAGCAGAACAAATATCCCTTTCTGAACCTATTCTGCCCCCCTTTTATCTTCTCCTTTCCTTTAAAGCACAAACACACCCCCACTCTAAACCTACCAGAATTGATGGGTTATTCATGAGAAAGAAGAGATTCTGTATTTCATTTTTCTTGTCTACGATTCTTACTGTCTGACCAATCATATTACTGTCTTTATTACTGAACGAGAGGTGTGTCCGGGGGGAAGTTAAAGGCAGTGGAGAGAAAGTTGGGATTCCTCCAAATTTGAACCTTATCATCCAAGAGCTGTTACTCACATCACTGGGGGGAGATTTGGGCCAAGTGACGATTCAGATGGGGCAGCAAGACCCGGATCTTCCTTGGGGAGCACTGACTTGCAGCTTGTTTCTTGGCACGTGTAAGCTGACTCCTGAGAGTGAATGTATGCGTGTTTCAGAGCTAAAGAACAAGTGTAGGTGAGAGCTAGGACAAGCATGAGCTACAAGACCCCTTCGGTTTGTTCTTTACCAGTATTTCAGGGATTGCAGGGTTTTCAAGTGATAGGTAAGAATTGGTGTTGTACCTGAGTTAAAAAAAAAAAAAAAGATTTATTCTGTTCGGTTGAGTTTCAGTAGTCAGGTCCAAAGCTAAGGGAGAAAATGAAAAAAACAAATGAGGTGCAACAGCAAAATTACAACTTCAGGAGCTATGCATAAGAAAGCCAGACTCAGAGTCGTCTAATTACATCTCAAGAGGAATCACCCTTGCTCTCCACAGCTCAAAGTCTAGGTGCCTAGACAAAATAAACCCATGTGAAGCCATTCCATAACACATGGCAAGTGGGAAAGGGCAAGGTAGCTGGCCTCCCTAAAGGTTCAGAAATTGTTTTTGGTCTAGATGTGTCTTAAAACAATGATTCCACCTGTTAGGAGAGATTAACTGAGTGAGGTAGGCCTGTGCTATTGGTCCTTTCCCAGGTTGTCACTCTGAGCCCTCTTCCCTCCCTGTCTTGAGCTGTGATGCAGAAAGCGTGAGCAGAGGCTGGTCCTACGAACCAGCAGGTACTTTGCAGAATTTTCAAGCAGACTCTGGTAGGCAGCAGAGGCTGAACAGAGTAGGGAGTGTGTGGAGAGATAAGAGGCAGTGCTAAAGACTTAATTAACACCTTTGCTCTGAGAAACAGAATACTTTGCCCAACAGGCTTGAACAAGGATTTCCACCCTAGCAGGGCTGTGTGTCAGGGTAGGTCCATGGGTGATAGATTTGAGATTGTTTTTGAAGCAAAGAAAAAGGAAAGGAAAAGGCCTTATTAAGTCCAGCAGAGATAATAACACTTGTTTAGAGTCCAGAATCATAGCTTTTTAGAATTAAAATGGACCACAGATAACTGAGTTCTTTACCTTTATTATTTCAATAATGACCTTGAGCCCCAAAGAGAAACCCGTTTCACCTGCAGAAGGCCCACCCTTCTTCCACCATGAACAGGTACTTCTCTGTTCTTCTGGTGGAGGCGACCCAAGCTTATCGATAAGTTATTGATAGGAGACCATTCTACAGAGCCTGCCCTATACTTCTCAGTGATATCACAGCAAGAAACCATTTATAAATAGAACCCTGGTTTTGTGCATTTCATGTGTCAGCCTGCTGTGGTCCCAGTATTCACACTGATCCAAGATATGTACATAATTATAATACCATTTATTGAGGGGTGTCAGTATGCTAAGCACCGTTATGGGGATTTACAGGTAGTAGCTCAGGGAAGGATGTTAGGCAATAGATCAGTAGGTTTCCCATGACTCAACACTCCTGATGATGCCCTAAATGCGGAACATCCTGTGCAGCTCTACACAAGTCCTCTCTGCCCCAAACGTACACACACACCGTAAAGGCTCAAGCTGCCTACCTGGTCTCCCCACTTGCTCCAGTATCCTGGAGTTTCTCTACCTTTTATGGGTGCTGGTATCCCAGACAAGTTTTACAGAGCTGTGCTCTCTTCTGATTTTGTGTCACCATGTTTTGAGATGAATTCCCTTGGACAATTTTGTTCTGCACAACATGTACTCTGTTCTTCTAATCCTAGATCAAATTCCCCTTGACCTTCAACTCTGTTCAGGAAGTAGAATGCCTTTGCCATATCCCTGTTTGAACTTGACTTCCGCCATCTCCATCCTCTCTGGGTTCCTTCTCCATTAATGACTTTCCGCTGTGCACAAGACAACACTAAGCTTAGGCCTGCAGCTTGGGCTCCCTTGCTCTGGTCTTGCTGCCCCTTCTTTCTGTATGTCTGCCACGCTCATATACAGCCATTTCCTGGGAGTAAGTCATAACAATGCATGTTTGAATTTTTGTAATTCTTCCCATCGTAAGTCGGGTGTGGGAGCCAAGGCAGAAAGCATAACTCAAATAAATTTTGAACAGAATTATGACCTGCAGGTAATTCTATTAATTGTTTATTCTTTCCTACTCTGGGTAAGGTATTAGCCTCCATTGAGTCTTTAACCATAATAAACAGGGAGATAAGGTGACAGTGGAAACGGGGCCTTGATTAAAAATCTATGCCCTGCAAACCTGCAAATTGGATAATCAGAGTAGATGGGACGGAGTTTCTCAGTAAACAGAACCATTGCCACACACCTCTCAGAAAATAAATAGCCACAAGTCTAAAAGACAGGAGATAAGCAATGACTGGAAAAGGGCAAAATATGCTTTAAAATAACGATTATATCTGATAGTCACCTAAATCCTTAAAAGCAGCGTAAAATATCTGGCTTTGAAGAATAGCAAACAGCTAGCTCTGCTGCTCTTTTTCACCGTCTCCTCTTGCCCCTCTGGAACTGAGCAAGGTTTTAGTACCTTGCTACCGGAGCCAAGAAGTGAGTGATCGACACTAATGGGATTTTTAATCTTCAACCTAATTAACTTTGTTAAAATTAAGGCTTACTAGGAAGAATCAGCACAAAGAAATTAATTAAAGCAATGGAATTTTTGCCGGATTTAACAGCTGAGTACCGACTATATCTATAATGCACACAGAGACAGGTATTTCCAATTCATTTCCATTTTTCTTTTGTTGCTCTGGTGTTTCCATTTTAAAGAAAGTTTACGTTTCTAAAGCTGAGAGTGCACACCTTTGTCACTGGCAGGGGGACCACACTCTACTGTAAAGGGGGAATTTCCTTGTGTGTCAATGCCGATATATCTTTGACCTTGTTGGACTTGGTTTGCCTGGAGCTGAGCAAGGTGTCTGCCAAGTGTTATACATGTTTGTTGAGAGAATGAATGCATGAATGAGTAAATAATGATAATGGTAACTTTAAATACTTGATGGTAATAGGGGTAGCATTGATACCCTGCTTATTTTCCCTACTTTGTGATCATTACATGAAAAAAAGGCAAATAAAGGGAATGGGGCGTTTTTCTTCCTTGCAAAAATTAAGCAAGACATTTACAACATTCTGTAGTGGACAGAAGAGTTTTTCAGAGCTCTGAGCACACCCACTACCAGTTAATATTTATGTTTACCTGAAGTGTTCTTAGTGAAAAATAAAGCAATACCTTTGTTTTGGATCATAGAGAAATGAAATATTTTGGATGAGTCAGCTTTGTATAGCTGTCTCTATCACAAAATGTTCCAGATAGTAATATTTGTAAATTTTTATTACCAGTTTCCTTGACTTGATATCATTGCACAGTGGTCCCAACTTAAAGCTTTTTTTTTTTTTTTTTGACTTTGGGTCACCACCATGAATAGCAGTTATTAAGTCATATGTTGTAAACCAATGTTACTTTCAGTGCACTAAGTTTCATAGGGTTGCAAATTAAAAAATTTTTTCTTATGTTTCCTTTCATGAACATGTTGTTGTTCTGCATGGAAGTTAAATTTGGAGAACCACCAGTTATAGAGTTGGCCCTCCTGACATACCCAGACTCAGCTACATACCTTCATTTCAAAAGTAAGTTCTTAACTGGTTAGAAAGGTGCAAAATTACATTGAATGTAATTCACTTCTCCTAGCTTAGTTCTTCTACTTAGTCCTTTGTCTAAACAGTAGAGTCTAAATAAATATGATGGGCCTCATTTAAAATTTATCCCATTAGCCCATTGCTTGTCTTGAGTTTTATGTGAATTTTTTTCTCAGCCACTCATTGATGAATATTTATGGAGTCCCTACTCTATGGTGGCACTATTTTAAGCATTGAGAATACAATCATTAAACAGAACAAAGTGCTTTATTATCAGGAATAGAGTGCTTCCTGATGACTGGACAACATGACATAACATCTAAAAAAATGTAATCAATTATTTTATTTACTTTTTTATGGTTAATGTGACAGTGGATAATTTTTTTTGCTACACATATTTTTTAAAAACTTTATTTCAATAGATTTAGGGGGTACGAATGTTTTTTTGTTATATCAATGAATTATATAATGGTGAAGTCAGAGCTTTTAGTATACCCATCATCCAAACTGTGTACATTGTACCCATCAGGTAACTTTTCATCCCTCATCTTTCACCCCCAGCCTCCTCTGTTCTGAGTCTCCAATGTCTATTATACCACTCTGTATGACCACACACACCCAATAACTTAGCTTCCACTTATAAGTGAGAATATGCAGTATTTGTTTTTCCATTCCTGAGGTATTTCACGTATGATAATGGCCTCCAGTTCTAGCCAAGTTGCTGCAAAAGATATTTCATCTTCTTTTATGGCTGAGTAGTACTCCATGGTGTGTGTGTATATGTGTGTATGTATATATATATATATATATATATATGTGTATATATACATATACACATATATATATACACACACACACACACACACACACACACACACCCCACTTTTTCTTGATACACTCATAAGTTGATAGTCACTTAGGCTGATTCAAAATCTTTGCAGTTGTGAATTGTGCTGCCATAAACATATGAGCACAGGTATGTTTTTGATATAATGACTTCTTTTCTTTTGAGTAGTTACCGAGTAGTGTGATTGCTGGATTGAATGGTAAGTCTACTTTTAGTTTTTTGAGGAACCTCTATACTGTTTCCATAGTGGTTGTACTAGTTTACATTCCCTCCAATTGTGTATAAGCATTCCCTTTTTGAACTCCTGACCTTGAGCGATCTACCCACCTGGGCCTCTCAGAGTGCTAGGATTACAGGCGTGAGCCACCACACCCGGCCAACCATTCCCTTTTCACCACATCTGTGCGATCATCTATTGTTTTATGACTTTTTAGCAACAGCCATGCTGACAGGTGGTAGAATGGTGGGATCTCATGCATTTTCCTGATGATTAGTGATGTTGAACATTTTTTCATATGTTGGTCATTTGTATATCTTCTTTTGAAAAATGCATGACGTTATTAGCATCTTGTGTGTGAGCACACCCATGTGCACCTGCCTATACTTGCTAAAGCCACCTTGGCAACCATTTAGGAAATATGGACTAAGTGGAATTCTCCTTTGAATCATACTGAGTGACCTGGGTTTTATGCAGTGAGTGACGGTCCAATGCAAAACCTCTGAAGAACCTCTTCAGAGACGTACGGTTGAATCGAAATTTTGTCCTACTAATTATACAGGACAGTCACTTCAGGTTTGGACTCAGAGCTTGTACACTCTCATTAAATTTACCACCTGGCATGAAGTAGGCTCTCAATAAATATTTATTAAATGAATTAATCATATAATACCCATAATGGCTCATTTGTGATATATTAATAATATATAAAATTCTCAGTAATATATTCTCTATTGCAACTTGATTTCTCTTACACTCTTAATTCAGAATTAAATGGTCATTTGCTTCCATTTTCTTTGACTAGTTCGCAGCATTAAAACACTGCTTTCTTCCCCCAAGCTTTGGATTTAAATATGCTAGCAGAAATTCCTATTAATTCCATTCCAAGTATTTGCACAGAACTGATCCACCATAGCCGTCTGCTAATGATGCATCTGTCATTTTATTGACACCCCTAAACAGCTTTATTCTCTTTTCTAATTAAGAGACAAAACTGGTATTGTCAGTTGATGAACCGACATTTGGGGGCTTTTGTTCTAATGTAAAAGGCAACACATTATGATGCTAAAACAAAAACTCAGGAATGTTAACAGAAAAGCCCACTAGACAAAATATATTTACATGTACAATTTGAATTAAGCTTGTTATAAGCCTAATAGTCATACAATATTTTGAGTTACAGGGAAAAAATATACACTGTGGCAAAATGTATTCAAAACAAAAAGTGTTGCTTCCTATCCTAACTGGTCATTAAAATTCAGAACAAAGGAGTCTCATGTGCTCACCAGACAATCAAAAAATCCTAAGAAAAAAGTCTAAACCTTTTAAATAAGCTGACAAAAATGCTGTGCTGAAATACAAGTTGTCATAGAAGTATTAGTAACATCCACATAACAGCTAAGGAAGAGCTAAAAGTTCTTACAGAAAAAAAAAACACAGAAAAGAGATACATAGAATATTTTTAAAAGCTGGAAAGAAAAAAACCAATGATTTTCTAATGATTACATTAGCTAATTCCCAGAGAAATGACAATTACATACAAGTACAGGACTAACAGCTCACCAGAACGTTCTCAGGCAACTGAGGAGGACAGGCCATAAAAGCTCTATTGCCAGCACATTAAAAATCTAATCTAAAATCATTGCATGTCAGAAAATTAAGGATTCATCAAAATATTCCCAAAGGTAATGTGATGAAAGGAATGCATAAGAAGGAACTATGATCCTTGATTTCTTTACATAGAAATGTATCTTAGGATCTACATTTTAAAATACGCTAACTACAAAATCTGGCCTGCCACATGGTGTTTGACAATGTTAGCTGTTGTTATTATTGTTATTATTATTGTGGTGTCAGAATCAGCTCGTTGCCATTCACGGTTCCCTCCTGAGGTTTAAAGGAACCCTAATTCTAGTGAATTCTGTTTCTACCGGTGTTTCTGGATACTTCTGCTCTGGTTTGGCACCCTAGTTCCCAAGTTCATGCCTTATTCTTAAATTCTCCCTCTCTGCCTAAATGCTTAGGACTGACGATTCAGTCCTAAGCCCTGTCTTCTTTGTCTTGCTTTGACCGTCCATTCCACTCCAACTTGTCTTTCATATCCCACTTGGGATAGGGACTGTGGGCCAGACCTGCCACACACAGAGCTCACGTGCTTGTCGAGACGCAGAGTTCGGGTATGCTGTGAGTGAACAGCCTTTCCTAAGGCTGCTGTCTGCTTGCACCAGGGTTGACAGCCTACCCATTGCTCTGGCCTAAGCCCCTAAAGAGTTAAACACTGATCCTCCACTTAGAGGGACAAACAGGGTTCTTGTGGTCACCAGTCTAGGAGATTTATTTAGCATCAATTCTTTATCCCTGGAAAAGTCACAAAACAAAAGAAAGTAACTATCCTGATCGAAAAACTCCTTTTGTGACAACAAAACCAATTTATTAGTTACAAATAAAATGCCAGTTCATCTGTCAAGATGCTGTGGACCGCCATGGGATCTCACAAGCACCACTTCCACCCTCCTCATGGGAGCTGCCCCATGCTACATGGCCCTGTTTCTGGGGTTTAGTTGATTGGTCCAGGATGGGCGTCTCATCCATGCTAAGCCAAGCAGAGTATTTTTTTTCTGGAATATTTTGAACAATCAAGAGGTAGAGTGCATGTGGTAATATTCAGAGCAGAGCAAGACAACATCAACTGTATCTGTGGTCCATATGTGGTCACACAGCTGCTGCTAGGAATGATCATTCTACCCATAGAGAAATAAATAGGAAATACTCCTTTGAGGAAGAGACTATACAAGGTTACCCAGGTATCTGGGCACAGGTAGCTGGTGTTTCAGAAGGAAGCCTACCCATCTGGAATGAGAACTGTATAGGTCTTTCATATCCCAAGAAATTAGAACTCTTGTATTATAGAATTTTAGGAAACTGCTTTTGTTAAACAGAGCAGCAGTTACGTGTATGTGTGTCACACACACACAACAGACACACAACACACACTCACATCCTGTCTATAAACACAGAGAGAGAGAAAGAGAAGTAAAATAGCCAGGTTCTAAAAAGCAAGACAGCATAATGGCAACTGGACAAGAGATGCTTAAAAAATATATTTGGCTGCACATATATGACAGTCCTTGTATATTTTGAGTTTCTAGTGGGTGGGAGAGGTAGAATTTGTGATTCACAGACCTATGAAACTTTCATAACCTTTTTGTTGAAAATCAACTTCATTAGGACAGTAAAACTTAGCATCCTATTTTGATAATCAAGCTTTTTTCCACATTCATATATTGATTGACTGATTGACGGATCCATTCATTCATTCAACAGTCAGCTTGAAGGATAGAGTTGACCAGAGGCAGTCTCTACTTTGAGACTTACTTACAGAGCTTATTTGTACAAGTCAGTAAACTGGGATTTCTATCAGATTGGCCAGTAACTGGGACTGATAAACAGTGAGGGAACAGTGGGAAGCCCTTTGTAAAAAAGGAAGACATTGTGAGTCTGTAAATACATGCTTGGCGGTAAGCAAATATCTCTTAAACTTGAGAATCTCCATTGGCTTCCTGAGCCCTACAAACTAAGCAAGGGTTTTCCCATGGGATTTGTGCTATGTAGATAGATAAATAACCTTTAAAAATATTTTCTTGCCTTTGAAAAAAATTTTTTTGCTATAAGTTAAATATGATTCTTAAAAAATTGAGACAAAAGGCTCAACTCAGTGTATCCTAGCAGAGATAGGATTTTTTTTTTAATTAGAAATTATCATGTGCATTTCAACATTGTTTCTTGCTTTCTAACTTTTAATTCTATTTTTTAAAATTTTACTTAAAGGGGAACAGAAAACCTTTCTCCTCGACATTTTCCCTGTAATCGTAGATTTTATTCTATGTTAGGTATGCCAACACATCGTTTCCCAGCCCTTCTGTTTTTCCTTTAAAAGGTTTTCTGTTTTCCTGTTACAAGGTTTTCTCCTTTTAACACTTTCTTTCACCACACCTTCGCTTTTCTCTCCAATGGTGTACATCTTATTTTGGTGTGTCTAACCAACCGAGCCTTCCTTTCAAAACCCCTCTCACATTTCTGGCATGTTTCTTTTGGCTTTCCCAGCTGATAAGCTCCACTGGGCTCTTGTCTTCTTGTTTAAGGGAAACGTCACAGTCCCTGCCCAACCCAGGTCTGGGACCAGAAGAGAGCAGTCCCAAATTTCTACTTCCTTTACATTAAAAATATGAAATCAGGCCTTAAGTGTCCTGTAGCCCTGGGGCATTGTTTCATTTAGAAAATAAAAGTGTCTACGACTTCTCAGAATTCACAAGAAACCACTTCATAGGCTCTTTGAAAATTAAAAGCAGAAACTAAAGGTGGTGACAGTTGCCAGTGACACAAATTTCAGATACTCGAGCCAGAAATATGGTTCCAATGAAGCACATTAAATAGCAATAAAAAGACCCAGCTGATCCTGATCATTATGTGCTTTCACTTGCCCCTAGCTTTTAAAATTAAAATTTGAAACAACATTTAACAAGGTTATGTATATTTGAGAGAAAGTAAGGTTTTCTTTCGTACCCCTCCATTTCCACTTTCCAAAGGAACCCCAGGACCCAGTGTCCTCATGCCGTCTTCAACTCCATACTGCTGCGCCAAAACCACCCGGCTGCACTCTACCTGTAAATGGTTCTTCCCAAAACTACTCCTCTTGTTGACTCAGATGTCACTCATCATCCGCTCTACCCTCCAAAATTATTTTTTTTCCAACTTTCTCAGTGGAAATTATATGAAACATTTAGAGAAAAAGCAATATGATAGGTTCAATCTGTGCCTTCAACATGAGTTTTAAAATGTTTGTGGACACAAATAATTAGACAGTAAAATAGCAATGAAAATATTTCTAATTATGAAGGGAAAAAACCCTCTTTCTTTTCCCTTTTGCACATTACCTTTTAGTGGAAAATGGAATCAGGATGTCAACACTACTTTGCATTCTCTGGGTCTGTTTCCTTGCTCAGTCAGTTATTCCTTCCACAACTGTTCTCTGAGTGGGTATCTCCATGTGCCATACATTATAATTGGCAGTGGGGGAAAGAAGTTGAAAAGGCAGGGTCCTCCTTTTGCAGTAGCCAGCCTCTCGGATGCCCCCTAAAGAGCTTTACCTTTTGGTGTTCACACCCTTGTGCAGTTCCCAATGTTGGACCTGCACATTGGACCAGGATGGGTTTGTGTGACAGATAACATATAGCAAAAGTAATGGTATGTCACATCCAAGGATAGGTTATAAAAGACTGGTTTCTGTATTGGGTTCTCTCTCTCAGGTCTCTTGCTCTGGGGGAATGCTGACATGTTGTGAGTAACCCACAAAGAGGCCTGCAAGTGAGCATAAAAAGTCTCTGGCCCACAGCCAGCAAGGAGCTGAGGCCTGCTAACAATCATGTGAGTGAGCTTGGAAGTGGATTGTTCAGCCTCAGTTGAGCCTTGAGATGTCTACAGCCCCGTCAACCCTGTGACTATAACCTCGTGAGATACCAGAGTCAGAACTACCCAGCTAAGGCTCTTCCAGATCTGTGACCCTCAAAACCCATGAGATGATATGTGTTGTTTTAAGATGCTGTGTTTGGGGACAATTTGTTACACAGCAAAAGATAACTGATACACATTTGGCATAGATGGTCCAGTATAAAAGTATGGTGCACTGACTTGTGGTCAATATAGGAGCATAAGTGAGAACGTTGTTAAGGTATTAAGAGGAAAACTCAAGAGTTCTTACTGGAGTGGCAGGGGGAAGCTTTCCACGGAAGGTAACATCTGAGCTGTGAGTTAAAAGATGGGCAAACGTTCATGATGGGCCAGGCAGATGGGATGGCAGTAGTTCATGCACAGCCATGCAATCTGATAGCTAGAAATAAGGAAGTAGCTCAACACTGCCAGAGTGCGAGGGTGCAGTTTGGCTGGGATTGGAGTCATGGATTGTGGAAGATGAAGCTGGAAGAAGGTGGGACACAGCCAGGTTCTCAAGCATCTGGAAGGCAAGGCTGAGCAGCTAAGACTCATCCTGCAGACAAAAGTGAAGTGAGCAAGTGTGTGTTTTTTTAAAGTAGGGAGACTAACCAAAAGGCACTAACTTTTTTTACTGCAGGCAGCACAGATTATTAATAGAGTTGCCCATTTAAGACTTCAGATGTTTCTTCCATTTCTCATTTCAACCACTGAGAGCCCGCCTGGCACTTATGCCCAAGACAAACTTATGCCTCACCAACCTTTCTTCAAAAACTCTTTCTGTCTGGCTTCCTCGGGTGGCTCCTACTTCACTGGCTGCTGCTTCTCAGTCTCCCTCACTGCGTACCCCACCTCTTGGGCATCTCCAAACACTGGAACACTGAGAGCTCAGCTTGCAAACCTCTGCTCCTCCCAGCACATGCTCTAGGGCGTGTGCCTAGGCTGGCCCCACAGCTCTCGATATACCACCGTATACTGAAGACACCTCGATCTGAATCCCTAGCCTGGCCCTCTGCCCTGAATATCGAACTTCTAATCCCATTTCCTACTCATTATCTCCACTCAGAGGTCTAACAGCATCTTAAACTTGACCTGCCCAAAATGAATGCTTAATTTTTCTACCAAGAATGCTCCTCCTTCAGTGTCCACAAGCCAACAAACGGCAGGCCCACGCACCCAGTAGCTCGGACCAAGAAACTTGATTGAACTTCGACCTTTATCTTTTTCTCACGGCCCACGTTTAACATCAGCAAATCGCCTAGTTCTACCTTCACAATGTTTTCCAAATCCAAGTAGTTGCCTGCTAGTCCAGACCACCATCATCCCTTCCCCGCACGACTGCAGCAGCCTGCCTGTGGTCCGATGCTTGCCCTGTGACAGTGCATTCTCCCGATAGAAGTTCTAGGGATCCCTTAAAAAGAGCTTCCTTTCTGTTCCTAGACCTCGCCAGTCGCACTCCGATCTCCGGGCCTTTATACCTGCAGGTTGTTTGGTCTCAAATGCTTTTCTAGACAACCCGTGTGCTCACTTCGTTCCCGTCACTGCTCAAAGGGCACCTATTCAGGAAAGCTGCCCCTAACCCCCTATCTGCACAGAGCCCTTCTCAGAACCATCCCATCGTTGCATTCCTTTTCTTTACACCACTTCACAGATGACAGGTCTTCCTGTTTCCAGGACATGGTCTTTCTCTTGCACTAGAAAGTAAACTCCATAGGACATGGGCTCTGCCCAGTTTCTTCCCCGGTGCTTTCTCAGCGCCTAGATGGTGACTGGCCTGGCGTAGGCATTCAGCAAGTATTTCTTCGGTGAATGCACGGTTGGGCTCACATGCCCCTCATCCCAAACACTGCGTGTGAGCGAGACGTCACAGCACACATGGGGCAGCTCTAAGTCAGGCCACCCAGACTTGCCTTAATAGCCATGTGATGCTGAGCAAGTTCCTTCATCTCCTTTTGCCTCAGTTTCCTCATTATAAACTGGGGATGATAATGATATCAATCATTGATTGTTATCAGGATTAAACGAACTGATATTTTTGCCAGGCGCAGTGGCTCACACCTCTAATCCTAGCACTCTGGGAGGCTGAGGCTGGCAGATCGCTTGAGCTCAGGAATTCAAGACCAGCCTGAGAAAAGTGAGACCCTGTCTCTACTAAAAATAGAAAAATTAGCCAGGTGTCATGGTGTGCACCTGTAGTCCCAGCTGCTTGGGAGGCTGAGGCAGGAGGATCACTTGAGCCCGGGAGTTGGAGGTTGCAGTGAGCTATGATGATGCCACTGCACTCTAACAAGGGCAACAGAACAAAACTCTGTCTCAAAAAAAAAAAAAAAGAATAGTTATTTTTAAAGTGCTTACAACAATGCCTGGTACATGATAAACAACCCTATATCAGGCTTTGTTAAATAATTAAATAAATCAGTGGATTATTGAAGCAGCAGAATAATGCTAAAATATAATTTATATGATAAGTCTATATTAAGTAGATTTATTTTGTAAAATGTGTAAGGTCATAACCAGCATTCAAACATTTCTTCCCACTTCAGACACGATCTGTTTCAAAAGTGCCTACAAATGCCACCTTCCCAAGCCACTGCCAGCAGGTGAATAGCGGATGTTCAACAAGTATTTGGTGATAAGACTGAATTAATGTGTTTTATTAGTCATTAGGGAAAGGCAGACTAAAACCACATTGAGATACCACATTACACCCACTGGGTTGGCTATTACCAATGAAACAGATAATGACAAGTGTTGGCAAAGACATAGAGAAATAAGAGCCCTCATACACTAAGTACAAAATGGTACAGGCACTGTGGAAAATGGTCTGGCAGATCCTCAAAAAGTTGAACACAGTATTACCAAATGGCCCAGCAATTCCACTCTTAGGTGTGTACCGAAGAGAAAAGAAAATACACATCCATACAAAAACTTGCACACAAATGTTAATATTAGCATTATTCATAATAGCCAAATGTGGAAGCAGTTAAGTTGTACATAAATAAAATTTGGTATATCCACACAATGGAATATTATTCAGCCATAAAAGGAAACAAACTACTGATGCATGTGACATCATGGAAACACTTTGAAAATATTATGCTAAGTGAAAGAAGTCAGTCACAAAAGACCATGTATTGTGTGATGCCATTTATATTAAATGCCCAGAATAGGCAAATCCATGGAGAAAGCAAGCAAAGTAGTGATTACCTAGGGATGGCAGGAGGGAGGAATGAGGAGTAACTACTAATAGGGTTCCTTTTGGAGTGATGAAATAAATGTTCTGGAATTAGATAGTGGTGATGATGGTAGCCTTGTGAATATGCAAAAAAACTGATGATTGTACACTTTAAAATAATGAATTATTAATATAGAGTGTGGGCATTATGTCTCAATTAAGAACATTTAAAAATATCCCAAACAAAACAAAACAAAAAAATGTAATTGCATCTAAAAGTTTGTGGTATATAACGGGTGCTCATGAAATGTACACTTTTCTTTTAAAAAAAATGATTCCTTCATGTGTAAGTCTCAAATACACACACAAAAAAATTTATGTTAAAAAATTACTCCTTGGAGAACTCAAAGTTTCTCCAAGTATTTTTCAGTTATGTGTTACTCTGGATAGCTGGGAAAACAGCTCCACCTGCTTTCAACATCGTGAAAAGAGTAGTAAATAATAAAAGCCTCACGCGTTCATTGTAGGTCTTTTCTTTAGATATGGAATTTCGGATACTCCAGTGGAGCTACCTAAGGTTGTCTGCAAGACGCTCTTTGGCATGAGGCAGGGCTAAGTAAAGCTGGTAGCGCTGGGAAGGGAGACAGAGCGCTGGTTCATCCCGTGCAAGTCACATTTCCTTTCCGAGCTGTTTCCTGCGTTTGGAGAGTTCTCTCATCCTGTGTCGCAATACATACAAACACGTTTCATATCAAATAATGATACTCAACCATCACTCCCTCCACTTTCAGCCCTGGTGGCCAACATAAAACTCGCTTCCGGACTCAGTGGGAGCTCAGGGCATAACACAGACGTCTGCACGTAAAACATCTGTGCTATAAGGCTGGGTCATGTGCTGTGAAGGCTCTGCAGAAACTCCCACAAGCCCACTGCTCCAAGCAAAGCGTCAGAGACTTGGGTGGCTGTAGTGACGGCAATATATAAAACGCATTTAACACTAGAGCTTTTGAAGCTTTTCCATTTCAAGTCCCTTCTTCCTTTCCTCCCTCCCTCCTTTCTTGTCTTTCAGTTATTTATTTAGCAATAAATATTCAAATGATACAAGCTAAGTTGACAATTGACAGTTGACGATAGCCTAAAGGACATGAACATTTATCCAAGTTGCATACTTTACCGAAATGTCTAAATTTTCTCCTTTACCAACATAGATAGGTAATATAGTTCAGGGATGTTCAGCCGGCTTAGTGATCACTTATCAGCTCTCCCAGTAAAGGAAGAGAGAAGTCATTGCACCAGGTACACCGCTAGATGATGAAGCTACACTGAACGAAAAAAGAAACACCTACAAGGAATTTACACTTTGCTTTAAAATGCACCCTCTCCGTGAACTTTCACAAGGCCAACTTTGGCTGAAGTGCAAGTTTTTCTGGGTTCTGGTTTTCTAGGTACTAGTGCTAAAAACTGCCTGACTCAAAAATGAAACTCTGAGGTTTAAGCTTGAATTTCCTTTCATTTCTTTCCTAATGTTAAATTGGTTTTATGAAATAGATGCATCTAACTTTTTGTCTTTAAAAATATTGTTTCCAAATCCATAGCACACTTTTTGATATCAATTCTTTAAAATCTGTATAAATATCAAACTTTAAAATATACTTATGATATCCCATTGGAGCTCATTATTTAAAGGAATGATGAAGTCAATATTTATATACATTCAAAACACTTATAACTGAATTGAAAATTCAATTGTATTTCTAGGGTTTCCTTAAAAAGAGGAGAGAAACATATAAATAACTGAATTCCCTCACAAATACATTCACACACACAGGTCTGACTTCATTGACAGGAACTGTTACATCTTACCTACCGACACTTGTAGGCATATATGAGAAATGTTATTATTCCCCAAATCATGAAAAGTGCAATATATCCTTTCTTTTGCACTATTATTTATGAATTAAATTGGTCCATATTGAAATACCCATTGTTTCTATGGATTATATACAACTTTTAACTGGCTAATAGACCAGCAAAAGAGTTATCTGATTCTGGGTTCCAACTGGCATCTCTACTCTTTGGAAAATACCTCAAATAAAATACAGGTGTGTACTTACTATGATAAAATACACTGCATATTCTCCTTATAAATAAGGAGAAATATGTCTTGATGTAATACTCTTTCTTTTTAATTCTAAAAGAATGTCCCAATGCCAGATGTTCTTTTAAATAAACCAACTATTTGATGCTACCATTTTCCCATGTTTATGATGGGAAATCTGGCCCGGGTGGATAGCCTGAGCCCAGGAATTCAAGGATCCTGCAATTGCACTCCAGAGCCTGCGGGCTGGGGCCAGAGCAACACCTGTCTCAAAACAAATATATTCCTATTAAAAAAGTAGTGAACAAACTGAAAAGCTGTATATTTTGGGGAAGAAATAGAGCTACTCTTATTTGCAACCTACATTGAAGTCAGGAAACTCTAAAACTCTTGTAATTTCTAATTGCTTTTTTCTGGACCTGCTTAGAAAATGCTGGTTAAAACAAACAGAGAACAAAAAACACATGTTATTCTTTCCCAAATTTCATCCCCAAATATCGATTCCCAAATGAAGGAATAACCTTCATTTTCAACATAAGATATTTCAACATAATATATATGTTGAGCTGCAGTTGAAAAAATATGTGAGACTTGTTCTATTCAAAAATATATACATATAACATATATATATATGTATATGTATAAAATAAATTTTGAAAACACTTTCCAAGGCAGGCTTATGCTTCTCCTTTAGCTGGAACTACTTCTGTTCACTCTGCTGTGATATCTGGATACAAATATCCCCAGGCATTCACTTCCTGCCAGGACATTTTTGTGGCCTAAACATGCACATAGGCAATTAGTTTTATGCCTTCCAGTAAGAAATGGAACCAAATACTCATGGCATGAAGGGGCTGCACATGTGTCACTGTGCATGGAATTCGCCACTCCATCCCCCCTCCTGGGTTGATGAGCCATTTTGAGCTGTGAACACTCTGGGATGGAACAACTCCTAAGGCAACACAGCCCAGGGGTGGGGGAGGAGGTGGTTTAACAATGATAGTGAGAGGAGTCCAATGGTTCAAGTATTATTTCAACATTCTACAACATCATCACTTCTAGAAAATTTCAAAAAGCCTAAATTGACATGAACATTTACCAAAGTTGTATACACGATCAAAATGTCTAAGTTTTCTCATTTATCAACATAAACTCAACAATTAAATATTCATAGGAAATATATAATCGTTTAGGGATGTTAAGCTGGCTCAGGGATCACTTCTCAGCT